>NC_056441.1:12609166-12631666 GCF_018296145.1 Oncorhynchus tshawytscha | reverse complement strand
AATGCACAGCCACATGCAAATCCATAAACTCCACCAATAAAACATTGAAAACCTTAACATGACTACTTGCAATGTCATTATTTTTGTCACCATCCATTAATGGTTGAATTGTGTTATTGTTCTTTGCACCGAGCTTCCAATGGCTGGAGCCAATCAACGTGGTACATTTAAAAGACCCAAATAAAACATATGTGAAAAGATGTGGTCAAACTATTAAACTTTGCTGTTTTGTTTTTTGTTTTTGTTACAACAACCAGGTCTTCCTAACATTTGCCATAACTAGTAAGCTTTACATCCTGAATGTATATGGGCTCCCAAATATGCACCTGGGAACACATGGGAGGGGTGGGACCACATTGAGCCAAGAACATAATGTCTATATTGTAGTTAAAATAATTGACCCATAAGAGATCATATGACCAAAACGAAGCATGACCCATATAGAATTAAAACAACATTATTCTTAATGAGAAATATAATCTAATAAACACATGTTTGCATAATGAAAGATATGGAAACTGTCTCCAACAATGTATTTAGCTATAGCTATGTATACAACTTTGATATTGGCAGTAAGGTCATTGGGACTAACAATATACAATAGTTATTGTGGGAGGTTTAGGGATAAATATAGTGAAGGATCATGAATGTTAAAGATGTGTTCACAGTAGGGATTTTGAAAGAGGGGGATTAGAATCCCAAAGTAACAGGATTCTGAAAGAGGGGGATTAGAACCCCAAAGTAACAGGATTCTGAAAGAGGGGGATTAGAATCCCAAAGTAACAGGACTTTGAAAGAGGGGGATTAGAATCCCAAAGTAACAGGATTCTGAAAGAGGGGGATTAGAACCCCAAAGTAACAGGATTCTGAAAGAGGGGGATTAGAACCCCAAAGTAACAGGATTCTGAAAGAGGGGGATTAGAACCCCAAAGTAACAGGATTCTGAAAGAGGGGGATTAGAACCCCAAAGTAACAGGATTCTGAAAGAGGGGGATTAGAACCCCAAAGTAACAGGATTCTGAAAGAGGGGGATTAGAACCCCAAAGTAATAGGATTCTGAAAGAGGAGGATTAGAACCCCAAAGTAACAGTATTCTGAAAGAGGGGGATTAGAACCCCAAAGTAATAGGATTCTGAAAGAGGAGGATTAGAACCCCAAAGTAACAGTATTCTGAAAGAGGGGGATTAGAACCCCAAAGTAACAGTATTCTGAAAGAGGGGGATTAGAACCCCAAAGTAACAGTGGTAAGAACAATCATAAAGGTAATTTCAGATTCAGATTTAGGGGGGTAATTACTTTATGGAAACCACTATTCACACTATGTGGATTATAAACATGTCCAGACATAGAGAACCACCACATCAAGGTGTAACAGGGATGAATGGCTATTCAATGTACAAAATGTGTCTTCTGTAACAAGCATTACATATGTTTACATACATCCATGACTGAATGGTTTCACAAACTCCTTTAAAGGTTTTGTAAGTAAGTTGTAACAGGCCTCATTCAGCAGTCTGAATTAACCTAGAGACACCAAAACATCCATGTTTAGAGAAGCTTGGAGATTATTCCACAAGTAAGGGGCAAAGAGCTGATTTACCTAACTATGTACAGACCAAAGGAATTTACAGAGTTAGCAATCCCTGAGACTGTGTATGATAAAGGCAACTCTTACCTCTAACGGTTATTGTAGATGTTAGCTACAGAGGGAGTTTACAGTATGTAAAAGAGCTTTAGAAAGGCAAAGAGAGCAACAAATTGACCTACTTGACATCAAAGAGGGCCTGCCTACTTTATAATAGAGAATGCAGGGATGTGTACTGAACCTGTACCCATAATAAAACAAAGTGCTCTATGGTCAAATGCATCTAAAGGCTTTAATGAAGTGGCAGCTGCATTCATATAGATGATTTCACAATAGTCTAGGACCAGTAAGAGCATAGATTGAATTATCTGCGTTGTACTATTAAGCAAGAGGCCTGACCTATTTCTATAGAAGAAGTCCCTTTTTATATTCAACATCTTAATTAACTAACTCATCAATATGTTTTTTTCAAAGACAACTTAATGTATATACTGATACACCGTACTAGGTACATACACTTCAATCATTAGAATCATTTTTGTGTACTCTAGAAAACAACATATACTTATATATACTTGTAGTTCAGATAGATCCTGATCAGCAGGGCGGGCGATAGAGTACACAACTGTATCGTCTGCGTACAGGTGCAGGTAATACTTTGTTATTATTATATTTATATATTTCTGACAAAACAATATATTAATGTATAAAATATAGTTGTTCATTAGACATTCTAACATATAACACAATATCTAGATACTAAAAAATGTATATGCAACATTTGAACAACAATTTCGACCCCCCTCGGGTTATGATGTATATATGATGTATATAACATGATATATATAATATAACATGGGCTATTTTAGTATTCCTTTTTTATTTTTTATTTACATGTTTATAATCCGAAATATAATTTTTTAGAGTGGAGGGAAACATTGTTTATGTTAAACTGTAAAGAACAAGAACCTTTGGTGAATCAGAGTCACTGATGTTTTATATATAGTACCACACATATACAGAAGGCTCGTTCTGACAATAAACAAGAAGTTTTAACGTTTCAAATGAGGATGTCAAGACAGATCCGTACTGTAGTACTACACTATTACACTGTTATGTACTACTAATGCACTAGTATCTAGGATGTTAAGGAATATCTATAGGGGGTAACATGTACATGATGTAACACATTCCCCACAGCATCTAAGGCTGCATACACTGACACTGACATTGTATTATGTTATGTGGCAATAGCATAAGTATGTGTGAACTATACCAATACACATTGTTTACCCTAAACAGATGCATCATATGTTCAAAGCCATTCCACAGTTCAACAACGTCACAACACATCAATCACCTTGACAGCTTTAATGTAAACACAGGCTTTACCCTAAACAGATGCACTATCGGGTTACATAAACACTCACTCGACAGCGTGAGAACTTCCGGACAGGATGTATATATATATGGGCATAACCACGTGACCCATAAAATACCTCATCAATCACTTTTTGACCCGTGCCGAATACTGTATTCTCTCTGACAATAATAAAAACTATGCCAGATCACACACTAATTACACTGACACACGATAAACCTAACGCCCCAATTCCATTGTGGCTGGACCCCAGCCCACTATGCCGCCAAAGCAGGCTGTCTGGGCATGGTGTAACGGTGGGTGAGTGATGGGTGTGGAGTCAGACGCAGAGAGCAAAAGTAAACGGGAAAAACGCTTTAATGTCCTCTACAACGTAACAGGTCCAAACGTGGGTGAAGCCCTAAACACAGGTGCAAACAAACCCAAAACCTTAGTTACAAAACCTGGACAGTAAAACCCAAAAGACAACGATACACCACAAACGTAACAATAACAACAAGCCCCCACAAACACCAGCAGGCTAAACAAACTTAAATAACACCCATCCCAAAACCTCAACAAGGAACATGTGAAAACAATTAGACAAAAACAAACGAAAGGAAAAAGGGATCGGTGGCAGCTAGTAGACCGGCGACGACGACCGCCGAGCGCCACCCGAACAGGAAGGGGAGCCACCTTCAGTGGTATTCGTGACACATGGTGCGATTCTTGGTGGAGTGGGGGGGGGGGGGCTCTCAGATTTGTGAAATGTAGGGTGAGGGAGAGCTTAGTATGCTTCTCTGTGTGTGGAGTAAAGGTGGTGTAGAGTTTTTTCCCCCTATGGTTGCATGTGACATGCTGGTAGAAATGAGTTAAAACAGATTTAAATTTTCCTGCATTAAAATCCCTGGTCACTAGGAGCGCCGCTTCTGGATGAGCATTTTGTTGTTTGCTTATGGCCTTATACAGCTCATTGAGTGCGGTCTTAGTGCCAGCATCGGTTTGTGGTGGTAAATAGACGGCTACGAATAATATAGATGAAAACCCTCTTGGGAGATAATGTGGTCTACAGCTTATCATGAGGTACTCTACCTCAGGCGAGCAATACCTCGTGACTTCTTTAATATTAGACATTGTGCACCAGCTGTTATTGACAAATAGACAAACACACCCACCCCTCGTCTTACCAGGCATAGCTGTTCTGTCCTGCCGATGCACGGAAACCCCAGCCAACTCTATATTATCTATGTCGTCGTTCAGCCATGACTCGGTGAAACATAAGATATCACAGTTTTTCATGTCCTGTTGATAGGATAGAACGGAGATGATTCAGTTTATTTCTAGTGATTGCACGTTGGCCAATAGAAAAGATGCTCGAGGCGGGTTACCCTCTCATCGACGAATTCTCACAAGGCACCCCGATCTCCGCACCCTGTATTTCCATCTTCATGCGAGTGACGGGGTTTGGGCCTGTTCTCGGGGATGCAGTATATCCTTCTCGTTGGACAAATTCAAGAGAAATTCGGAGTAATCGCTGTTCTGATATCCAGAAGCTCTTTTCAGTCATAAGAGACGGTAGCAGCAACATTATGTACAAAATAAATGTGGGATAAAAATGACAAAATAGAACAGTTGGTTAGGAACCGGTAAAACAACAGCCATCCCCTCCGGCGCCATTATCCAATGGGTCGCGAATGAAACAACCTGGTTCAATTTGGGTCCCGAGGCAAAATCAGTTGAGAACTAGTGTATTAACCAGTTGAGAACCACTCTACTCGTGTTTAAACCAGTTGAGATTTCATGACGGCGCCAGAGCTGATGGCTGCCATCTTATCGGCTCTTAACCAACCAAGCTATTTTATTTTTTTTGCCTTGGTCGTAACTTGTTTTGTACATAATGTTGCTGCTACCGTCTCTTATGACCGAAAAGAGCTTCCTGACATCAGAACTGCGATTACTCACCTCAGATTAGACAAAGAGTTTTTCTTCAATGAGTCGGACTGGAGGAATATACTACAGACACCCGACCAGGCCCAGATCCCCGTCATTCACTGGAGAAGGAAATTGAGATTTCGCGAAAAGAAATCAGGGTGCCTTGTGAGGATCAGGAGATGAGTGGCTAATCTGCCTTTGCCTTCTGTCCTGCTAGCTAACGTTCAATCTTTGGAAAATAAATGGGACGAACTGAAAGCACGTATATCCCACCAACAGAACATTAAAAACTGTAATATCCTGTGTTTCACTGAGTCGTGGCTGAACGACAACATTAAGAACACACAGCTGGCAGGTTATACACCTTATTGGCATGATAAAGTGTATTACCAGCAGCTTCTGGTAAGACACGAGGAGGGGGGCCTATGCATATATGTAAACAACAGCTGATGCATGATATCTAAGGAAGTGTCAAGGTTTTGCTTGCGTCTGGTGGAGCATCTCATGATAAGCATGATACCTAGAGAGTTTTCATCTGTATTTTTCGTAGCTGTCTACATATCCCACAGACCGATGCTGGCACTAAGACTGCACTCAATGAGATGTATACCGCCATAAGCAAACAGGAAAATGCTCATCCAGAGGTCGGCACTCCTAGTGGCTGGGGACGTTAATGCAAGGAAACTTAAATCTTTACTCCACACACAGAGATGGTACAAAGCTCTCCCTTACCCTCCATTTGGCATATCTGACCATAATTCTATCCTCCTGATTCCTGCTTACAAGCACAAATTAAAGCAGAAAGCACCAGTGACTCGGTCAATAAAAAAGTGGTCAGATGAAGCAGATGCTAAGTTACAGGACTATTTTGCTAGCACAGACTGGAATATGTTCCGGGATTCTTCCGATGGCATTGAGGAGTACACCACATCAGTCACTGGCTTCCTCAATAAGTGCATCGAGGACGTCATCCCCACAGTGACCGTACATATATATCCCAACCAGAAGCCATGGATGCCACAGGCAACATCCGCACTGAGCTAAAGGATAGAGCTTCCGCATTCAAGGAGCGGGACTCTAACCCGGAAGCTTATAAGAAATCCCGCTATGCCCTCTGACTAACCATCAAACAAGCAATGAGTCAATACAGGAATAAAATTGAATCGTACGACACCAGCTCTGACGCTCGTAGGATGTGGCAGGGCCTGCAAACTATTACAGACTACAAAGGGAAGCACAGCCGAGAGCTGCCCAGTGACATGAGCCCACCAAACGAGCTAAATAACTTCTATGCCCGCTTTGAGGCAAGAAACAATGAAACATGCATGAGAGCATCAGCTGTTCTGGACGACTGTGTGATCATGCTCTCCGCAGCTGATGTGAGTAAGACCTTTCAACAGGTCATCATTCACAAGGCGGCAGGGCCAGATGGATTACCAGGACATGTACTCCGAGCATGCGCTGACCAACTGGCAAGTGTCTTCACTGACATTTTCAACCTCTCCCTGTCTGAGTCTGTAATACCAACATGTTTCAAGCAGTCTACCATTGTCCCTGTGCCCAAGAATACTAAGGTAACCTGCCTAAATGACTACCGACCTGTAGCACTCACGTCGGTAGCCATGAAGTGTTTTGAAAAGCTGGTCATGGCTCACATTAACACCGTTATCCCAGAAAACCTAGACCCACTCCAATTTGCATACCGCACCAGTTGAGAACCTCTGGTCTAGTTTATAAACCAGTTGAGAACCACTGGTCTAGTGTATAAACCAGTTGAGAACCACTGGTCTAGTGTATAAACCAGTTGAGAACTACTGGTCTAGTTTATAAACCAGTTGAGAACTACTTGTCTAGTGTATAAACCAGTTGAGAACTACTTGTCTAGTGTATAAACCAGTTGAGAACTACTTGTCTAGTGTATAAACCAGTTGAGAACTACTTGTCTAGTGTATAAACCAGTTGAGAACTACTTGTCTAGTGTATAAACCAGTTGAGAACTACTTGTCTAGTGTATAAACCAGTTGAGAACTACTGGTCTAGTGTATAAACCAGTTGAGAACTACTTGTCTAGTGTATAAACCAGTTGAGAACCACTGGTCTAGTGTATAAACCAAGGCACTGTCGTAGAACAGTAAACATTATGGCTATGAAACAGGACTGTAAACATTATGGCTATGAAACAGGACTGTAAACATTATGGCTATGAAACAGGACAGTAAACATTATGGCTATAAAACAGGACAGTAAACATTATGGCTATGAAACAGGACAGTAAACATTATGGCTATAAAACAGGACTGTAAACATTATGGCTATAAAACAGGACAGTAAACATTATGGCTATGAAACAGGACAGTAAACATTATGGCTATGAAACAGGACAGTAAACATTATGGCTATGAAACAGGACTGTAAACATTATGGCTATAAAACAGGACAGTAAACATTATGGCTATGAAACAGGACAGTAAACATTATGGCTATGAAACAGGACAGTAAACATTATGGCTATGAAACAGGACAGTAAACATTATGGCTATGAAACAGGACTGTAAACATTATGGCTATAAAACAGGACAGTAAACATTATGGCTATGAAACAGGACAGTAAACATTATGGCTATGAAAAACAGGCTACAGTAAACATTATGGCTATGAAACAGGACAGTAAACATTATGGCTATGAAACAGGACTAAACATTATGGCTATAAACAGGACTTATGGCTATAAACAGGACAGTAAACATTATGGCTATAAAACAGGACAGTAAACATTATGGCTATGAAACAGGACTGTAAACATTATGGCTATGAAAAACATTATGGCTATAAAACAGGACAGTAAACATTATGGCTATGAAACAGGACAGTAAACATTATGGCTATAAACAGGACAGTAAACATTATGGCTATAAAACAGAAAAACAGGACAGTAAACATTATGGCTATAAAACAGGACAGTAAACATTATGGCTATAAAACAGGACTGTAAACATTATGGCTATAAAACAGGACTGTAAACATTATGGCTATGGAAAAACAGGCTATAAAACAGGACAGTAAACATTATGGCTATGAAACAGGACAGTAAACATTATGGCTATGAAACAGGACTGTAAACATTATGGCTATAAAAACAGGACAGTAAACATTATGGCTATAAAACAGGACAGTAAACATTATGGCTATGAAAAACAGGACAGTAAACATTATGGCTATGAAACAGGACTGTAAACATTATGGCTATGAAACAGGACTGTAAAAACATTATGGCTATGAAACAGGACTGTAAACATTATGGCTATAAAACAGGACAGTAAACATTATGGCTATGAAACAGGACTGTAAACATTATGGCTATGAAACAGGACTGTAAACATTATGGCTATGAAACAGGACTGTAAACATTATGGCTATGAAACAGGACTGTAAACATTATGGCTATAAAACAGGACAGTAAACATTATGGCTATAAAACAGGACAGTAAACATTATGGCTATAAAACAGGACAGTAAACATTATGGCTATAAAACAGGACAGTAAACATTATGGCTATAAAACAGGACAGTAAACATTATGACAGTAAACATTATGGCTATAAAACTATAAAAACAGGACAGTAAACATTATGGCTATAAAACAGGACAGTAAACATTATGGCTATAAAACAGGACAGTAAACATTATGGCTATAAAACAGGACAGTAAACATTATGGCTATAAAACAGGACAGTAAACATTATGGCTATAAAACAGGACAGTAAACATTATGGCTATAAAACAGGACAGTAAACATTATGGCTATAAAACAGGACAGTAAACATTATGGCTATAAAACAGGACAGTAAACATTATGGCTATGAAACAGGACAGTAAACATTACGGCTATGAAACAGGAGAGGGACCTTCCCTCTCTCTTTTCTATTAAACTAAACTTTGCAGCCACCGGTGCTTCTTTCATTAATAACGGCAGAGAAACGGGGGGAAACCCTTCGCTTCTCTCATTCTCTATGATTAACCACCAGGATGTTGTTTTTACCTGGTCAGACCAGGACGAGTACAGGGTGTCCGGCGGAGTGAGACGGATGCATTTGAAGCACATAGCATTTAATAAGTCACTGTCAATAGGACTCTGCTTAATGTAACGCCAGACAGAAAGCCAAAAGAGGGGAGAAATAACCCAGTTTGCAATCCAAATTGTTCCCTATTTCCTTTATAATGCACTACTTTTGACCAGGGCCCATAGGGTCATAGTCGAAAATAGTGCACTACATAGGGAATAGTGTGCCATTTGGAACGGAGATCAGGATTCTCATCTTTCATCTCTCTAAGTGCCTTGCAGTACTAAGTGTCTGAATCTCGTCATATTGTATTGGTGATATTTTTGTATTACCTAAACCTTAATCAGGTTTAAAGTCTGTAATGTACGGTATATTCTAATGACGTGCGTTGTTGAGAAGACTAAGCCCTTGAGCTTGAAATGTTTATAGAGATTCTAATTCATATATCCATGTAGAATGTGTTTTCACTCCGGTTTGTTTTAGCCGGTTTACACATTTGCATAGAAGGTAGGCAAACTCCTTGGGTCAGTCCAGTTGGAGGGGAAACAGTCTGTTAAACTTGAACTTACAGTCTGTCCCAACACAAACACAAGGCTTGACTTAGAGCATGTATTCATGAGGCAACTTCAAAACTTTCTGACAACGTCAAAATCAGAATCAATCTATGAATGACCATTCTAGACATGGCCACATTTGTATTTTCTAGTTGCCAGTTCATCTTCTGGAAATCATTCATTTTTTTCTTATCATTTTTTTTCTTTTCGCAGAAAATGGAAGACATCCCTCTCCGCTTTCCAACACTTTTTCCTGTAAATCATACATTTTTTGGCGAAAGATGAAAATATTATAAATCTGTGGAGAGGAGTCTCTGTTGGTTGTTGGGGTCAAACCTTTCTCAGACGATGGACAGACTACCAAAAGAAAGAGAGACATGGGCCAATCGTGCAGAGTTCATCCTTTCTTCAGTAGGCTATGCAGTCGGAATTGGAAATGTGTGGCGCTTTCCATACGTCTGCTTCAGCGATGGCGGAGGTAAGTTCATGGAAAATTATGTTTTGGAGTACAACATTACCCTGGGAGCTCTTATAAGAGTTTTAATACACTATTAATAGATTAAATGTTTTACCATTGATTTCTACATTACCATCTCCTCTAATCAGGTGCATTCCTCATTCCCTATCTCACCATGATGTGTCTGTGTGCCATCCCTCTGGTGTTCATGGAGTTTACAGTGGGGCAGTACACAAAAAGAGGACCTGTTGAGGCATTCATCGACATCTGTCCTCTAATGAAAGGTCATACATTACAAGATATAATTGACCAGTATTATGAAGTCAGTTTTATATCAAGAGAGACCACAAGCAACAGAATACTAGAGCCTGTATCATTTTTTATTTTATTTGACCTTTAACCTATGCTATGTTTTTTCCATGTTTGTTGTTGTTGGTCTCCAGGTGTGGGTGTGGCTATGGTGATGCTGTCCTTCATCGTGGCCTCCTACAACAACACAGTCCTGACCTGGGTTCTGTACTACCTCTTCCACTCCTTCACAGCCCCGTTGCCATGGCAGCTCTGTAATGCCACCTGGAACATTCCAGAGAACTGTTCCAGCTTCATGGAAAACACCACCACACACCTGCAGTCCGCCACTAAACAATTCTTTGAGTAGGTTTTACATTACAGTAACATTTTAACCGTTCTCATTCAATGTCACTTCAAGCTGTGATGTTGGTTTAACCAAATTCACAACACACTAGTTGTTTTTATTCACCAAGAATGTAGCATCATTACACTTAAAGACTGTCGTGTGTTTAGCCATAGGCTCCTGGAAATCACTGAGGGGATTGAGACTGTGGGCCACCTGCGATGGGAGCTGGTTGGAATTCTCCTGCTGATCTGGGCCATCCTATTCTTCTCTGTCTTCAAGGGGATCAGATCCACTGGCAAAGTTGTCCATCCCTCCTGACCATTGTTACATTGTATACCCAACAGAGCACTTCATCAAAGTGATTCTGCTCTACTAATGATGAGTGTCGGGGAGAACTGTTGTGGTGTGACACTCGAATCACTACAAACACTCAACATGTGTTTGTGTATGTGTGTGTGTGTGTGCATGCGTGCGTGCATGTGTGTGTGTGTGTGTGTGCGTGCGTGCGTGCATGCATGCGTGCGTGCGTGTGTGTGTGTGTGTGTACCATCCACAGGTGGTGTACTTCACAGCACTGTTTCCATATGTGGTCCTTCTGGCTCTTCTGTTCAACAATATCCGACTACCAGGAGCCCTGGATGGCATCCTGTTCTTCCTGACACCCAAATGGAACAAACTGGGAGAGATACACGTGAGTGGGTCAAAGCACTTATAAACTTTGACTTGACTTCGACTTGAAGAAGTGACTTCGACTTGAAGAAGTGACTTCGACTTGAAGAAGTGACTTCGACTTGAAGAAGTGACTTCGACTTGAAGAAGTGACTTCGACTTGAAGAAGTGACTTCGACTTGAAGAAGTGACTTCGACTTGAAGAAGTGATCTTATTCATGAATTAATGACATAGACACGTTGTGATACTCATTGTGATGGTCTTGGTTAGGTTCCCCTACACTGATTTTCTTAGTCAGTTTGCAGGTCTTGCTCCCATAAAATAATTACTTTGTCAGTCTATAACACTGTACCTACCCATGTTTGAGCCATTATGTGGGAAGTGTTAGAGGACAGTTTGACCTCAGGAATGCCCGCTCATTGTTTCATGCTTCCAGGCAGTGGTGTTTTTATTTGTCTAGAGAAAACAATGTTTAACCAGCTCCTGTTGTAAAAAAGTAACTGTCAAGCGTTTGCTTCTGTTATACTGTTGTTACAACTAGCTCCTGGGGCACTGCACTGGGGCTGGCCCATTCCTTCCCATGTGTGTGTATCTCAGGGGGCATAAGCATAAAGACAAATGTCCATTCTCTGCAAGTAAATGGACAATAAGGTGATCTTTTTCACAGGTATGGATTGATGCTACTGCTCAGATCTTCTACTCAATAGGCATTGGATTTGGCTGCTTACTGTCTATGGCCAGCCACAACAAGGTCAACAATAACATCCTCAGGTAGTCTATAGAAAGCTTTTGTGTTTGTTTACGTGTGACATTTTGCACATTGTACTGCCATTGCTAACAAACACACAGATATACAGTATTTGGCCCCATACAAACTGACTGCTTTCTGGTGTGGTGCTAGTGTTGCACTTCTACAGAACTATGGATTTCATCTGAATGATGTAAAAAAAATATATACTTCATAATCATAAACAATGAACTCATCATTTTCTTTTGTGTGCGGCAGGGATGCAATGATTGTCACTTTGGCGAACTCTGCCACCAGTATTTTTGCTGGCTTCGTCATGTTCTCTGGCATCGGCTACATGGCACATGTGCGCCACCTCCAAGTGGAGCAACTGGCTGTTGAAGGTACTGTTCAGGGGGACTTAGCTCTGGTCCAGGGCGTTACTGGCTGTTGGAGGTACTGTTCAGGAGGACTTAGCTCTAGTCTAGGGCGTTACTGGCTGTTGGAGGTACTGTTCAGGAGGACTTAGCTCTGATCCAGGGCGTTACTGACTGTTGGAGGTACTGTTCAGGAAGACTTAGCTCTGGTCCAGGGCGTTACTGGCTGTTGGAGGTACTGTTCAGGAGGACTTAGCTCTGATCCAGGGCGTTACTGACTGTTGGAGGTACTGTTCAGGAGGACTTAGCTCTGGTCCAGGGAGTTACTGGCTGTTGGAGGTACTGTTCAGGAGGACTTAGCTCTAGTCCAGGGCGTTACTGACTGTTGGAGGTACTGTTCAGGAGGACTTAGCTCTAGTCCAGGGCGTTACTGGCTATTGGAGGTACTGTTCAGGAGGACTTAGCTCTAGTCCAGGGCGTTACTGACTGTTGGAGGTACTGTTCAGGAGGACTTAGCTCTGGTCCAGGGCGTTACTGGCTGTTGGAGGTACTGTTCAGGAGGACTTAGCTCTTTTTCAAGTTTTAATGTCACGTACACAAGTACAGTGAAATGCCTTGCTTGCTAGCTCTAATCCCAACAATGCAGTAATCAATGTCAATGTATTACTAAAAGGAACAGGGTCAAACAAAAACACACGAGGAATAAGAAGAACACGAGAAAGTAAGAAGCAATATACAGGGTCAGTTCTAATGCCATATTCACAATAGGTAGGGATACTGGAGTGACAGAGGGATATAGGATATATGATTAACAGAGTAGCAGCAACATCTATGATGAATGTATGTGAGTGTGTGTGTGCATTTGTGTAGAGTCCCTTTAAATGTGTGTGCATGTTATGTGTGAGCAAATTTAGTGTGTGTGTGTGTGTGTGTGTGTGTGTGTGTGTGTGTGTGTGTGTGTGTGTGTGTGTGTGTGTGTGTGTGTGTGTTGGAGAGTCAGTGTGCGTGAGTGTCCTGTGAGTGTGCATAGAGACAGCGCAAGAATTAAAATTAAACCAGAGGGTCAACTCAGATAGTCTGCGTAGCCATTTTGTTAGCTATTTATTTAGCAGTGTTATGGCTTGGGGATAGAAACTGTTCAGAGGCCTGTGGATGTCAGACTTGATGCACCGGTACCACTTGTTGTGCAGAAGTAGAGAGAATGGCCTATGGCTTGGGTGGCTGGAGTCTTTAATCATTTTACGGACCTTCCTTTCACACCGCCTGATATACAAGACCTGGATGGCAGGGAGCTGGGCAGTCTGCACCACCCTCTGTAGCGCCATGCGATCGAGAGCAGTGCAGATGCCATACCAAGCAGTGATTCAGCCAGTCAAGGTGCTCTCAATGGTACAGATGTAGAAATGTTTGAGGATTTGAGGGCCCATGCCAAACGTTTTCAACCTCCTGAGGGGCAAGAGGCGCTGTCGCACCCTTTTTACGACTGTCCACCATGCCATCTCTCATTGGTTATACCCACATTGGTGATTGAAAGACGAACTGAGTTCGTCGGTCGTCGTGGTAATACTATGAAATGTAGATGCTAATCACCATATAATGTCCCAAGAAGAAAAAGCCTGGAAGGAGGAGAGACGACTAGAAACGATTCGGTTGACCATTTTATGTGTGGGATTAATTGTCGGATTAGAGGACCTTGTGCATTTCAGGTAAAATAACAAGTCAACGTTTATATCACAGGACAAATGATCTAGCAACAGTAAGTAAGCTAGCTAAATTGTCATAAATGTTTAATGCTTTTCGACCTGTCCCCAAATTAATATAATTGGTTCAGAGTTTGTTTTGATATTTCAACCTGCGTGTCGTGATCACGTTTGTGTGCACGGGGACAAAATCAATTTGGCCACGATGGCGAACGATCGCGTCCGGTTTGGGTACGGTGTTAGAGTTCTTAGGAACAGGAATGATGGTGGTCAGTTAAAGACGTGAGGATTACAGACTGGGACAAGGAGAGGTTGAAAATGACAGTGAATATGCCTGGTATACTGGAATACCATCTGCCCCCACGGCCTTGCGAGTGTTTACCTGATTAAAGACCTTACTCACGTCGGCCTCAGAGACAGAGATCACCCAGTCCTCTGGGTTGGTGAGGGCCCTCACACCCGGCACGGTGTTGTTATTGTCGAAGCGTGCATAAAATGTATTGAGTTCATCTGGTAGAGAGGCATCGTTGGCAAGAACATGGCTGGGTCTTCCTTTGTAATCCGTAATGGCCCCTGCCACATGTGGTGGGAGTCGGAGCCTGTGTAGCATGATTCCCCCTTATTCCTATATTGTCCTTTTGCTTGTTTTGTTGAAGAATGCTCAGTATCAGCAATCTTCACGTAACACCCTTGACCAGAGCTAATTTTTATTTATTTGTATTTATTTTACCTTTATTTAACTAGGCAAGTCAGTTAAGAACAAATTCTTATTTTCAATGACGGCCTAGGAACAGTGGGTAAACTGCCTGTTCAGGGGCAGAACGACAGATTTGTACCTTGTCAGCTCGGGGATATGAACTTGCAACCTTTCTAGTCCAACGCTCTAACCACTAGGCTACCCTGCCGCCCCTAAACCGGGGTTATGTACAGATTGTGAAAACTGAATGTAGTTGCTAAAGAGAACCTGTCCCACTTTAAATGAACAACAAATTATACTGAATTAAATGTGATGTGTTGCTAGTCTGAAGTAAATGTGGTGTGCTTACTAGTCTTAAGTAAATGTGGTATGTTGCTAGTCTGCTTGTTAGTCTGAAGTAAATGTGGTGTGTTGCTAGTCTGAAGTAAATGTGGTATGTTGCTAGTCTGCTTGTTAGTCTGAAGTAAATGTGGTGTGTTGCTAGTCTGCTTGCTAGTCTGAAGTAAATGTGGTGTGCTTGCTAGTCTGCTTGTTAGTCCGAAGTAAATGTGATGTGTTGCTAGTCTGCTTGCTAGTCTGAAGTAAATGTGATGTGCTTGCTAGTCCGAAGTAAATGTGATGTGCTTGCTAGTCCGAAGTAAATGTGATGTGTTGCTAGTCTGAAGTAAATGTGATGTGTTGCTAGTCTGAAGTAAATGTGATGTGTTGCTAGTCTGAAGTAAATGTGATGTGCTTGCTAGTCCGAAGTAAATGTGATGTGTTGCTTGTCTGAAGTAAATGTGATGTGCTTGCTAGTCCGAAGTAAATGTGATGTGCTTGTTAGTCTGAAGTAAATGTGGTGTGCTTGCTAGTCTGCTTGCTAGTCTGAAGTAAATGTGATGTGTTGCTAGTCTGAAGTAAATGTGATGTGTTGCTAGTCTGCTTGCTAGTCAGAAGTAAATGTGGTGTGCCTGCTAGCCTTGAAGTAAATATGGGGTGGTTGGTAGCCTTGAAGTAAATATGGGGTGGTTGGTAGTCTTGAAGTATTTCTGGTTTTGAAATAGTAACAGTAGTGGTAGAGACAGCAGTAGTAATGGTAGTAATAGGGTTTTCCCCATTCCAGTTTATGGCCATTGAAATGCATTGGGATTTATGCAAATATGTTTGGAGTGTAAAAAAGTATGTGGTATTACATGTGTTTTTCAAGCACCAGTGTCAGCCCGCACGTTTTAAAGTTGTTTTGGTGTTGGTAGCTTTAACGGTTCAAGAGCATTGGACAAAAAATATAAATTGTATAAAAAAAGCTGTATACAAGCAACCTATTCCAGGCCGGTCTGCACATTTTAAAGTTTGAATGGCGTTTCGAGCTTCAACGGTAGGAAGACTAATTACGACTGGAATCTTTCCTATTCAAGTCTAAGGCCATTGAAATTCATTGGAATTGATGAAAATATGGTTGTAGGGTGAAACGTATTTAGTAGTATCCAGGGGTTGTAACCAGTTCAGGGAACAGAACAGAAAACCAGAAAATAACAACATTTTTCAATTGAACAGAATCAGAAGCGGGAACACAACTGATCTATACTGTTCTGGAAACAGAACTGTTATCTTAAAAGCGTGAGAACCGGTTAAAACTTTCATTTACGCTCTGAGAATTTTTTTGCTGTTGTACATCAGAGCCGTCCCTCTGTCGATCAGAAACTTCTTCCAGTGTCTTCATGCCAGCTGAAAATCTTTGACAGAATTTTATTTTGCTGGTCGGAACAGTTGAACGGAACAAACAAATAACAGTTCTATTCATAATGAAATCGATTGGAAAATAATTTCATTTTTTTAAAGCAAACTGTAGACGTTCAGCCTGGACGTTTCAAAGTTGTTTTGGTGTTGGTAGCCTTTATAGGTTTGGCCCTACAGGTGGCAGCAGAAGGCAAATAATAATAATAAGAATGAACAGGTTCTAAAGTACATCTAATAAACAGTCAAATCAAATCACATTTTAATTGTCACATGCGCCAAATACAACAAGTGTAGACTTTACCGTGAAATGCTTACTTACGAGTCCTTAACCAACAATGCAGTTAAAAAGTAAGAAAATTAACAAATGGATAAAAATTAAATAATTACACAATAAAATAACATAAACGAGACTATATACAAGGAGTACTGGAAACGGCTGATTTTTAATGGAATATATACATAGGCGTACAGAGGCCCATTATCAGCAATCATCACTCCTGTGTTCCAATGGCACGTTGTGTTAGCTAATCCAAGTTTATCATTTTAAAAGGCTAATTGATCATTAGAAAACCCTTTTGCAATTATGTTAAAACTTTTGTGCTGATTAAAGAAGCAATAAAACCGGACTTCTTTAGACTAGTTGAGTATCTGGAGCACTAGCATTTGTGGGTTCGATTACAGGCTCAAAATGGCCAGAAACAAAGACCTTTCTTCTGAAACTCATCAGTCTATTCTTGATCTGAGAAATGAAGGCTATTACATGCAAGAAATTGCCAAGAAACGGAATAGGACAAGTACATTAGAGTGTCTAGTTGGAGAAACAGACACCTCATAAGTCCTCAACTGGCAGCTTCATTAAATAGTACCCGCAAAACACCAGTCTCAATGTCAACAACGAAGAGGAAAATCTGGGATGCTGGCCTTCTAGGCAGAGTTCCTCTGTCCAGTGTCTGTGTTCTTTTGACCATCTTAATATTTTATTTTTATAGGCTAGTCTGAGATATGGCTTTTTCTTTGCAACTCTGTCTAGAAGACCAGCATCCTGGAGATGCCTCTTCACTGTGCTTTTCTTTCAAAAACAAGGTAATTTCTAAGTGACCCCAAACTTTTGAACGGTAGTGTACATGTAGGTAGAGTTATTGAAGTGACTATGCATAGATAATAACAGAGTGTAGCAGCGATGTAAAATAGTGTGGGGGGGAGGCAGTGTAAATTGTCTGGGTAGCCATTTGATTAGATGTTCAGGAGTCTATTGACTTGGGGGTAGAAGCTGTTTAGAAGCCTCTTGGACCTAGAGTTGGTGCTCTGGTACCGCTTGCTGTGAGGTATCAGAGAGAACAGTTTATGACTAGGGTGGCTGGAATCTTTTTAGGGCCTTCCTCTAACACTGCCTGGAATAGAGGTCCTGGATGGCAGGAGGCTTGGCCCCAGTGATGTACTGGGCCGTACACACTACCCTCCACAGTGCCTTGCAGTCGGAGGCCGAGCAGTTGCCATACCAGACAGTGATGCAACCCGTCAGGATGCTCTCAAAGGTGCAGCTGTAGAACCTTTTGAGGATCTGACGACCCATGCCAAATCTTTTCAGTCTCCTGAGGGGGAATAGGTTTTGTCGTGCCCTCTTTATGACTGCCTTGGTGTGCTTAGACCATGTTAGTTGGTTGGTGATGTGGACAGCAAGGAACTGGAAGCTCTCAACCTGCTCCACTGCAGCCCTGTCAATGAAAATGGGGGCATGCTCAGGCCTCCTTTTCCCGTAGTCCACAATCATCTCCTTTGTCTTCATCATGTTGAGGGAGAGGTTGTTGTCCTGGCACCACACAGCCAGGTCTCTGACCTCCTCCCTATAGGCTGTCTTGTCGTTGTCGGTGATCAGGCCTACCACTGTTGTGTAATCTGTGAACTTTAATGATCGTGTTGGAGTCGTGCCTGGCCGTGCAGTCATGAGTGAACAGGGAGTACAGGAGGGGGCTGAACACACACCCCTGAGGCGCCCCTGTGTTGAGGATCAGCATGGCGGATGTGCTGTTACTTACCCTTACCACCTGGGGGCGGCCCGTCATGAAGTCCAGGATCCAGTTGCAGAGGGAGGTGTATAGTCCCAAGGTCCTTAGCTTATTGATGAGCTTTGAGGGCACTATGATGTTGAAAGCTGAGCTGTAGTCAATTAATAGCATTCTCACGTAGGTGTTCCTTTTGTCCTGGTGGGAAAGGGCAGTGTGGATCTGTGGATCTGTTAGGGCGGTAATCAAATTGAAGTGGGTGTAGGGTTTCTGGGGTAATGGTGTTGATGTGAGCCATGACCACCCTTTCAAAGCACTTCATGGCTACAGACGTGAGTGCTACGGGTCAGTAGTCATTTAGGTAGGTTACCTTAGTGTTCTTGGGCACAGCACAGGGTCTGCTAAAAACATGTTGGTATTATTGGAAAGGGAGAGGTTGAAAATGTCAGTGAAGGCACTTGCCAGTTGGTCAGCGCGTGCTCGGAGTACACGTCCTGGTAATCCATCTTGCCCTCCGGCCTTGTGAATGTTGACCTGTTGAAAGGTCTTACTCACATCGGCTGCGGAGAGCGTGATCACACAGTCGTCCAGAACAGCTGGTGCTCTCATGCATGTTTTAGTGTTATTTGCCTCGAAGTGAGCATAGACGTAGTTTAGCTCATCTGGTAGGCTTGTGTCACTGAGCAGCTCTCGGCGGTGCTTCCCTTTATAGTCTGTAATGGTTTGCAGGCCCTGCCACATCCGACGAGCGTCAGAGCAGGTGTAGTATGATTCGATCTTAGTCCTGTATTGACACTTTGCCTGTTTGATGGTTCATCAGAGGGCATAGGGGGATTTCTTATAATCTTCCAGGTTAGAGTCCCGCTCCTTGAAAGTGGCAGCTCTAGCGTTTAGCTCGATGAGGATGTTGCCTGTAATCCATGGCTTCTGGTTGGGGTATGTACATACGGTCACTGTGGGGACAACATCATTGATGCACTTATTGATGAAGCCAATGACTGATGTGGTGTACTCCTCAATGCCATAGGAAGAATCCCAGACATATTCCAGTCTGTGCTAGCAAAACAGTCCTGTAGCTTAGCATCTGCTTCATCTGACCACTTTTTTATTGACCGAGTCACTGGTGCTTCCTGCTTTATTTGTGCTTGTCAGCAGGAATCAGGAGGATATAATTATTGTCAGAATAGTCAAATGGAGGGTGAGGGAGAGCTTTGCACATGTCTCTGTGTGTGGAGTAAAGCTGGTCTATAGTTTTGCACATTTAACATGCTGATAGACATTTGGTAAAACAGATTTAAGTTTCCCTGCATTAAAGTCCCCGGCCACTAGGAGCGCCGCCTCTGGATGAGCGTTTCCTGTTTGCTTATGGCAGAATACAGCTCATTGAGTGCGGTCTTAGTGCCAGCATCGGTCTGTGTGGTATGTAGACAGCTACGAAATATACAAATTGCAAACTCTAGGTAAATTGTGTGGTCTACAGCTTATCATGAGATACTCTACCTCAGGCGAACAAAACCTTGAGACTTTAGACCAGCTATTATTTACAAAAATACATTGTCCGCCACCCCTTGTCAGAAGGCGCTGTTCTATCCTGCCAATACAGCGTATAACTAGCCAGCTGTATGTTGATAATGTCGTCGCTCAGCCACAACTCCTTGAAGCTAAAGATATTAGTTTTTAATGTCCCGCTGGTAGTTTAATCTTCCTCGTAGGTCGTCCATTTTATTTTCCAATGATTGCACGTTAGCTAGTAGAACGGAAGGCAGGGGGGGTTTACTCCGTCCTCTTTTTCTCCGTCATCTCTTCACACAAATGACGTGATTTTCGGCCTGTTCCCGGGAAAGCAGAATGTCGTTCAAGTCGGGCTCGTCGGACTCGTTATTAGAAAAAAAAAAAGGCTTTGCCAGTTGGAGTAATCGCTGTTCTGATGTCCAGAAGTTATTTTAGGTCATAAAAGACGATAGCAGCAACATTATCTTCAAAATAAGTTTAAAAAATAAGTTACAAACAAGGCAAAAATATGAACATAAGAACACGATCAGTTAGGAGCACGTAGAATATCAGCCATCTTCTCCGGCGCCGTCTTCAAGGTAATAATTGGGTTTGGTTAGGTGATTGATTGAATTACTATGTACATGTATGTGAGGTGTGAAAAGCAGAAAGTCTGGGTAGCCATTTAATTAACTGTTTAGCAGTCTTATGACTTTGGGTTGGAAGCTGTTCAGGAGCCTTTTGGACCCAGACCTGGCGCTCCGGTACTACTTGCCATGCAGTAGCAGAGAGAACAGACTGTGACTTGAGTGGCAAATTGACCATTTTTAGAGCCTTCCTCTGACACCGCTGGGCATAGAGGTCCTGGATGGTAGGAAGCTTGGCCCCAGTGTTGGGCCGTATGCACTACCCTCTGTTGTGCCTTTACGGTCGGATGCTGAGCAGTTGCCATACCAAGCGGTGATGCAGCCAGTCAAGATGTAGTGTGAAGTAATTTAATGATGCAACTGCCATACCTGGCCTAGAATGTGTTCTTGCCTGAACTGTCACACTAGTACTGAAAACACATGTAAAGAACATGTCATGGTCATAGACACAGTGACACTATGTTGTGTATTGTGTGTGTGTGTGTGTGTGTGTGTGTGTGTGTGTGTGTGTGAGTGTGTGTGTGTGTGTGTGTTTATCCAGGACCTGGTTTGGCATTTGTGGTTTACCCAGAGATCTTCAGCACCATGCCTGTCTCTCAGCTCTGGGCCTTCCTCTTCTTCCTTATGCTGATGTGTCTCGGCCTGGATAGTCAGGTTTAGTAGCACAGAAACACACCGAGCACACACACCCACACACACACACATGCACACACGTACACTTACACACACACGCACATGCACTTGCACACACACACACACACACACACACACACACACACACACACACACACACACACACACACACACACACACACACACACACACACACACACACACACACACACACACACACACACACACACACATAGCCAGTATAGTTTACTGTTTGTCTTGTCTTTATAGTTTAATGTATGTTTTGTCTGTATAGTTTAATGTGTGTTTTGTCTTTATAGATTGTGTTTTGTCTGTATAGTTTGTGTGTTTTGTCTGTATAGTTTAATGTGTGTTTTGTCTGTATAGTTTGAGTGTTTTGTCTGTATATTTTGTGTTTTGTCTGTATAGTTTAATGTGTGTTTTGTCTGTATAGTTGAATGTGTTTTGGCTCTATAGTTGAATGTGTGTTTTGTCTGTATAGTTTGTGTGTTTTGTCTGTATAGTTTGTGTGTTTTGTCTGTGTAGTTTAATGTGTGTTTTGTTGTACAGTTTAATGTGTTTTGTCTGTATAGTTTGTGTGTTTTGTCTGTATAGTTTGTGTGTTTTGTCTGTATAGTTTACTGTGTTTTGTCTGTATCGTTGAATGTGTGTTTTGTCTTTATAGTTTGCCCTTGTGGAGGTCATGGGGACTTTCGTTATGGACAGCTTTGGCCCAAAGATTCTCCTCATGCTGAACTATAAAGAGCTGGTGACCCTATTACTCTGCTTCTTGACCTTCCTGTTTGGCCTTCCCTGCATTACTCAGGTGTGTGAGTGTGTTTGTATTTCTGTTTAAGTGTGTGTGTATGTGTGTGCATGCGTGTGTGCATGCGTGTGTGTGTCTGGTTTCAAGAGGTGTAACCTTGGTGCCATTATCCTTTTCAAACAAATAACCTATGTGCCCTTGGGTCTTGGTCTTTACAGGGCGGGGTCTACATCTTCCAGCTGTTAGACTATTCTGTTGGCATAACACTGATGTTCACTTCTTTATTTGAAGTCGTTACTCTAAGCTGGATATTTGGTAAGTGCTCCAATGAGAGCTTATATGGTGCTCTTTTCCACAATGAATGTATATGTTTGCTTCATCTGACCCTGAATAATAATGACCTGAAGTATGTATGACATTATTCACTGATTTTTCTCTCCAAAACAAGGCCTCTTGCTTCCAAAGAAGATTTGTGAAGTATTTTCTG
>NC_056441.1:12571666-12604166 GCF_018296145.1 Oncorhynchus tshawytscha | reverse complement strand
AACAAATCCAATTTTGATAAACTACCATATCTACTGAGTGAAATACCACAGTGTGCCATCACAGCAGCAACATTTGTGACCTACTCCCAGTGGAGTAGTTCAGTGAAGGAAAATATCTAGACACTTATTGGTCCTCAGAGAGACCTACCTGTATGTTGGTGTATTTGCCAAAACGAGATACAAGAAAGCTTATGTCTTATTCTATTCAGAAATCAATGAGTACTGACAGTATAATGATTCGTCAACAACTGGGATTTCACCTCAACTCTTCAGAGAGGTATTTGTTAAACTGAATGACCAGGGCCATTTTGATGTAGTTGAACTGAATCTGTCAGTGTAGAGGTGTGATGATTGGTCAAGTCCCACGTTTAAACCTGTACTGCACTATACACCATGTCCGCTGTACTTAACCTGGATGCCATCAGTGTGCTGTATATCCATCTGCCTGGTTGGTTAATGTACAGTGAGGTTGAAATCTGTATTCGTCACTCTGGAGCACCAAGGCATTCTGCCAAAATACTAAAATAATACCATTCCCTCAGTCCACTTGATAAATTAGAAAACAGAACCGTTTACACAACAAGCGGAGCAAATTAAGAGCAATATATTTTTTGGAACCAGACCAAGACTAGTGCTCGTCTTAATAGTAACAACTTCAGTATCCTAACGGAAACCTTCTATCTATTTCTGTGTTATAAGAGGAAAGTAGGCTATAGACTGGAAACATCATCACTCCATCCTGTCTACATCATCACTCCATCCTGTCTACAGCAGCACTCCATCCAGTCTATATCTACACTCTCCTCAGTCTACATCATCACTCCATCCTGTCTACATCATCACTCCATCCTGTCTACATCAGCACTCCATCCAGTCTATATCTACACTCTCCTCAGTCTACATCATCACTCCATCCTGTCTACATCATCACTCCATCCTGTCTACATCATCACTCCATCCTGTCTACATCATCACTCCATCCTATCTACATCATCACTCCATCCTGTCTACATCATCACTCCATCCTGTCTACATCATCACTCCATCCTGTCTACATCATCACTCCATCCTGTCTACAGCAGCACTCCATCCAGTCTATATCTACACTCTCCTCAGTCTACATCATCACTCCATCCTGTCTACATCATCACTCCATCCTGTCTACAGCAGCACTCCATCCAGTCTATATCTACACTCTCCTCAGTCTACATCATCACTCCATCCTGTCTACATCATCACTCCATCCTGTCTACATCATCACTCCATCCTGTCTACATCATCACTCCATCCTGTCTACATCATCACTCCATCCTGTCTACATCATCACTCCATCCTGTCTACATCATCACTCCATCCTGTCTACATCATCACTCCATCCTGTCTACATCATCACTCCATCCTGTCTACATCATCACTCCATCCTGTCTACAGCAGCACTCCATCCAGTCTATATCTACACTCTCCTCAGTCTACATCATCACTCCATCCTGTCTACATCATCACTCCATCCTGTCTACATCATCACTCCATCCTGTCTACATCATCACTCCATCCTGTCTACATCATCACTCCATCCTGTCTACATCATCACTCCATCCTGTCTACAGCAGCACTCCATCCTGTCTACAGCAGCACTCCATCCAGTCTATATCTACACTCTCCTCAGTCTACATCATCACTCCATCCTGTCTACATCATCACTCCATCCTGTCTACAGCAGCACTCCATCCAGTCTATATCTACACTCTCCTCAGTCTACATCATCACTCCATCCTGTCTACATCATCACTCCATCCTGTCTACATCATCACTCCATCCTGTCTACATCATCACTCCATCCTGTCTACATCATCACTCCATCCTGTCTACATCATCACTCCATCCTGTCTACATCATCACTCCATCCTGTCTACATCATCACTCCATCCTGTCTACATCATCACTCCATCCTGTCTACATCATCACTCCATCCTGTCTACATCATCACTCCATCCTGTCTACAGCAGCACTCCATCCAGTCTATATCTACACTCTCCTCAGTCTACATCATCACTCCATCCTGTCTACATCATCACTCCATCCTGTCTACATCAGCACTTTTGTGAAACCGTCATCACTCCAGACAGTTTCACAATATCAGCTCAATCCCATTTAATATTATTTAGCATTTTTATAGCGAACAAACAACTACTCTCATAGTATCTTCCCCTATGCAGCCATGCAATCCACCACCCTCTATATGTTCTTGTTTGCTAACACTTGCTATCCTTGTGTCTAGGCTTGGTATGTGAACTGTTGAGCAAGATTATGTGCTTAGACTCCTGTCATGACATAGACAGGCCCTCGTTGAGTCAGAAACCCCAGCAAAGACAGCTAGCCACTGTGAGCTAAACAATGCTTTTTCCACTTGAAATTTGTCATGAAGTACCTTCCTCTTCACACACCATGATGGCATCTCTTGAGGCCCATTTGAAATGCTCAAAATATCTTTGTTGTTACCTTTGGTTCCAGGCACTAATATCCACTTATCCATGTATTTATTTCATGGTCTATACTAATGTCTGCTTCATTTACTGTATTCAATCGTTTTATTTACACAAACACTTTAGTCCAGGAGCAGCAGAGCCCCTAATCCTTGTGGCCGTGACGTCACAGCTGAAGGAAACTTGGGAAGGTTCTTCCTCCTTTAGTGTCCTAACCCAGGGGGAAATGGGATTAGTACCGCCAGGGGACTTCACTGCAGTGATGGAGTAGAGTGGAAAGGGAGAGAGGCCCAAGGCAGGACTACACTGACTGAGAGTCTGAGAGACTGGACACTTGAGAGACTGCCTAGTGAAATCTTGTGAGAAACATACTGGGAGATATGAAGATGCACCTTGAACGATTTAAAGGATGTAGAGAGACTTTCAGAGATTGATTGATTCTGAGAGAGAGAGAGAGAGAGAGAGAGAGAGAGACATTGAGACAGGACAATCTCAAACTCAAGGATTATCCAAGCCTCTTATTAAGGACATGGTTTGTTACAGGGAATGGACATAAAATGATTTTCAATCCTAAAATAATTTTGACATGGTGTGCTGTGGTGTGAAAGACTCCCTCTCAGCTCAACAATGGAGTGAGAAGATACATTAGATAGATATATCCTATAATAAGATCTCTGAGCACCCAGGACATACTTTAGAAAGAGTCCAAGGTGACATAGGCTACACGGGTCTCCGGACTCTGATTGGCTAAATTAACTGGCTATAGCGAAGATCAACATCCACCCACTCTTGACAGGTTATCACGTGATTCTATCCTTGAAACAGGTAAGTTTGGAGGAGTTTTCTGTTGGCTGAAGTTGATGATGTTATTTTGATACACTTTGAATGTGACTCATGAATACATTGTGGAGATGTAGTGATATAGGTGCATCTGAATGTAATAAAACATTCTCAGAATGGAGAATGCTCTGAATTTTTTTTGTCTTAGCAAGAGAGATAGAGAGACAGACTAGCATAATGAGATAACTCTCTCACAACAGATTGGCTACCTGTACTTTACATTTTTAGAAAGGCTTAGTCCACTGAATACTAGTTCATTCATTGTCGTACTGAACTCTTACTCCCCAGGCCATACAGAGGTGCACTGCATCTTAACAAGTTGTTAAGAACAAGTTGTTCTTTTGGGCGATGGTTTGTGCGACACAAGGTTTTTGGTAAGGGTGAGTACATTTTGTGAACTGCCAATGAAGTACGACGCTCTCTCTGAGCTCCGTATTCGTCACTGACAGCTATCTGGAAGTTCTATCTGGAAGTTCTATCTGGAAGTTCTAACTGGAAGTTCTATCTGGAAGTTCTATCTGGAAGTTCTATCTGGAAGTTCTATCTGGAAGTTCTAACTGGAAGTTCTATCTGGAAGTTCTATCTGGAAGTTCCGTCCACTTTATCTGGAAGTTCCGTCCTAACTCTCTTATATAAGAGTGTACTTATGAAAGGTTTAAGTGTATCGTGCTTCCAGGTTTATGGAAAACGAATGTAGGCATTAGGATAGAATATTTCAATGAAGTGTTACTAATAATACACGTGGGAGTATGAGAGCAGACTATTAGGATTAGGATTTGTGTTAAAGCCAATGGAAACTATGGAGCACTTGCACTGACTCAAGTGTCTGATATATTGGTACATTCATGTGACTAAAATAAGTATCATGTTGTAGAACATAGTGATATGTTTGTTAATGCAGTTATACGTCACACCTCGCCACATCACACCTCACCGTTTTCACACAGCACAGCAGTGTCTCAAATACAGTATCAGCTAACATGAACACCACGGGACGTCTGATCAGGGTATTGAAGAGGTCAGAACTAGCTATGGCCCAGAACGTCTGATCAGGGTACTGAACAGGTCAGAACTAGCTATGGCCCAGGACGTCTGATCAGGTTACTGAAGAGGTCAGAACTAGCTATGGCCCAGGACGTCTGATCAGGTTACTGAAGAGGTCAGAACTAGCTATGGCCCAGGACGTCTGATCAGGTTACTGAAGAGGTCAGAACTAGCTATGGCCCAGGACGTCTGATCAGGTTACTGAAGAGGTCAGAACTAGCTATGGCCCAGGACGTCTGATCAGGTTACTGAAGAGGTCAGAACTAGCTATGGCCCAGGTTACTGACGAACTCTGAGGACGTCAGGTTACTGAAGAGGTCAGAACTAGCTATGGCCCAGGACGTCTGATCAGGTTACTGAAGAGGTCAGAACTAGCTATGGCCCAGGACGTCTGATCAGGTTACTGAAGAGGTCAGAACTAGCTATGGCCCAGGACGTCTGATCAGGTTACTGAAGAGATTCTCTATCCTAAAAGAATCTATTAACTGCACACAATCTCTCATTAAAAAATGACTAACAAAAACCCCAGTATTATTACATACAGTATAACATGGGACTAGTGTTGACCGCTTTTCATTCAGACGCTACATTAGTTCATTTAGTGTGTTTATCTACAGTGTGTGATGAGGGACACACAGTACCCTCACTCTGCATCACCACCATGTATGCTGACTCGCTAGGCCTAATCCCCTGTTCCTGCCCAGATTTACAAAGTCGACACAGCCCGTTCATGTATGGCCAAGATAAAGAAACGTGTGATGCTCTCACATTCTTCCAGTGTGTATCTAAGGGAGGAAATAGCTCTGGTCATTTCCTCCCAGGACCTTATTTTCACTATGAAAGCAGATATTTAACGGTGCAGAAATATCCCTGTTGAGCATACCATGGAGGGTACAGTCAAATTGTTGTGGTCTAAGGGCATTTTTCTGTTCTAGTGATTACAGTTCTAAAGAGCATATTACTTGTACTCACTGAGAAACTCAATGTTGTTCGTATTGTACTGTCACATGATGACAATACTGTATTACTGTTTTTCAGAAGCAGTCCATCACTGCCTCACAGCAATGGAGATTCTCATGTCCTTGGTGGTCAATGCAACACCTGAAGACATAAACAGTACTTCCAACCCCCAGTGGGGGGTGCCCTACCTGAAGAAACTAGCCCACCTGGACGAGGGCCTGTACCAGGAGTTCTACGGCCTGTGGGTGACACTGATGGTGGTCAACACCCTGATGTTCGTGGTGGGTGTGGTCCTTAACAGCCTGGCCCTCTACATCTTCTGCCTGCCCTCACAGATTTCCTCCGCCCCTGTGGTCTATACCATCAACCTGGCGGTGGCTGACCTGTTGGTGGCACTCTCGCTCCCTGCCCGTATTGCCCTCTACCACAGCGGTGGAGGGTGTCTGGCCTGCTCCTACGTTCACACGTTCAGCTACTTCGTCAACATGTACTGCAGCATCCTCTTCCTCACCAGTATCTGCGTGGACCGCTATATAGCCGTGGTGTGGGCCGGGGCCGGGCGCCGCTGGAGGAGCCCTGGGGTCGCTAAGGGAGTCAGTGTGGGGATCTGGCTCCTCGCCGTGGTGGTCACCTACTCCTTCCAGACCACGGAGCTGGAGAGCAAGGCCACGTCATGCTGCCGACTCACCGCCCTCTTTGCCCTGTCCTTCCTGGAGTTCCTGCTCCCCCTGGTGGTCATCGTGACATTCACACTCAGGGTGGCATGCGCCCTGACCGACCCCAAGCTGATGCCTCAGAGCCAGGGCCGGAGAGCCAGAGCAGTCAGGCTCCTGGTGGCTGTCTTGGTTGTCTTCTCCATCTGCTTCATGCCCTTCCACGTGCGCCAGGCGTTGGTGTATTTCCGGATGGGGGGTGACAGAGCACAGCAGGTGTTGGCGTACCATGCCACTGTGACCCTAAGCAGCCTCAACAGCTGCCTGGACCCAGTGGTCTATTGCTTGGTGACGGACAGCTTCCGCTCGGCCATGCGCCGGGCCTGCAGGAAGAGGCCAGGGGCAGGGACAGGGGCGGAGGTGGAGGTGGAGGTGGAGGCAGAGAGGACCAGTGGAGGGGACGTTGCCAGTGGACTAAGGAGTTCAAAAGGATCAGGGACAGCCATGGCTATCGCTCACAGCGTGGCCACACTGACTCTCACCCCCTGCACCCTGCAACAGAGGGAGATGTCTGCATAGCCAGAGGAGAAGAGTGAGAGAGGGGGATGTCTGCATGGAGAGAGGAGAAGAGTGACAGAGAGAGATGTCTGCATGGAGAGAGGAGATGAGTGGCAGAGGGAGATGTCTGCATAGAGAGAAGAGACGAGTGACAGAGAGAGATGTCTGCATAGAGAGAGGAGACGAGTGACAGAGGGAAAGAGGAAAATGAAGGGAATTGGAATGAGAGAGGGTGTTGCTAATATAGTGGGTTTTGTGACTAAGGCACAGGCCGTTGATAAGACTGCATTGGGACGTTATATCTCTTGAGCTTTTGAAAGCCAACAGAATATACATTCTGTACAGAATTTGCATCCTGGTGTTTGTATTCTGAAGACTCATACAATAATATGCAGTGATAATGAACTTGGACAAGATGTGTGATTGATTTTAGTCAGTAAAATGCAGTCTCACTGTAGTGGAACAGTAGCAGAAGTTTTTCCAGAAAAGCGTAAGCTGTTTATTTCAATTTCAATTGACTGTCAATGTTATGTTTTTACATTGAGATTTTTCACATCACTTCTGTAACATCTGGAAACAGCACCATATATACATCATTTGAAAAAAAAAAGTACAACTATTATCGGATCATGATGTCACCAGTTGCACAAAGGGTGAATGGTCCTTACAAGTGCATGTCCATCACAAACTAGCTTTGTTTATTGCTCCTCCACTTGATTTAATGGACAAATTGGCTCACTTGTTTATCTCACTGCACTGACTCCAGTGGCTTTCAATTTTCTCCTTGAATAACATCTCTCTTAAAGCTACAGTATGGGATTCGTAAAACAGCACCAACCATGTTATTGAGGCTAAACAGTTTGTTTACAAGCAAGCTTACATTTAGTGGTTTTGGTAGGGTGTTGAATTGAAGCTTGTGATGTATAGTTTATATTCTCCAAGAATCAATGGCTATGTCATTCATTTAAATATCTAAAAATTGATGTACCATTCCCAGATTGCCCCTTTAACTGTCACTGAGTCAGAAAATGTCATGTGGTATTCTAAAGGTAAACACTTTCACGATTTGTTTGGGACATTTCTCCATTTAGGGGGAGATGCTGTAGACCAGTGCTTTTAAATTCCTGGTCCTGGGGACAAAGGGGTGCACATTTTTGGTTTTGCCTTAGCACTACACAGCTGATTCAGATCATCAACTTATCATCAAACTTTGATGATTTGAGTCAGGTTAAAACAAAAATGTGCACTCGTTTGGGTCCCCAGGACCAGGATTGAGAACCACTGGTGTAGCCCACCAGATTCACTCACTGTGTTCATTATTATTTGGCCACAAGGAGGTAGCATGAGACTTGGATGTTTTCATTTGAATGCGACTGAGAATAACCTCCGGTGACATATCTGCATTTGAACCTTTTTAGTAAGCATTGCTGTTTTATTCCTGGAAAACATACTTCCACATACTCTATATGTCATTTTCCAAACTCCTACAATGCCTTCCTGTAAAGTTATGCCTGTTACATTCCCATCATGCTCTACTATTGGGAGCAAACAGACTCATAACCTCCTGCCGTTTCATTCAGTCTGTGTCAGCTGGTCAGGCTTGTATTTGTGACATTCTTCCACAGGATGTGAACAAGGCTCAGTCTGGGCTTTGGCATTGTTCACACCTAGGTCCTACAGCATAAGTTTCCCCCTCCCTCACCTGGCTGTGGCCCGTGGCCAGTGATTTGGCTGGGGTGACTGTGGGCCAGGTGGTTTGGCTAGGGTGACTGGGGGTCTGACACAAAGGCCTAGACAGCAGATTTGGGGTCAATTCAAATTGACTTCAATTCAAGGTCACTCAATTCAGGCAGTGGTTTGAGTAAAATAAGGGTTAGGGTTATTTGAATAAAATAGCTTCTCCTCTTCAGTTTATTGAGAAGTCAGTTAATACATAGATTTCCTTTTAGAATGATTGGGATTTCAGTTTACTTCGTAAATAGACTGACTTTAATTCAAATTGACCCCAAACCTGCTAGACAGAGGAACAAACAAAGAGGAGGGGAACCTGAAACTGCCAGGCGCAGAATTTTCCACCGCACTCTCTGAGGTTGAGCATGTTAAGAGAACAAATCGTCTGCTGTGAGTTGATTCAGCGTCTCTTATGGAAAGTGATGAAACTGTTTTTCCCCACAGGCTACAACAAGATCCAGTCTTATCAACAGCTGTGATTCTCGCTGTGGTTTTAGTGGTGAAAGGTGAAAGACGTTTCGTCTGATATTCAACTGTTATTTACCTGTTATACATTTCTTTGAAGCTTACTAGACATATATGACACATTCATAACAGAAGAGGTTAGGACAGGCCTTCTGTTGTGGACGATGTTACCTCAAGCTTGGAAGGACAGAATGAAGGATAGTGTATCTCTAAATCACATAGGACAGGTCTCTGACAGGTCTCTCTAAAAGACAGCTAACAGTATTAACTGCAGGCTATGCTGTGCATGTGCTCTACAGTATATTGAAGTGCTACTTGCATTATGACACTGTAGTAGTAATCTCAGTTGGACATATCAATTCATCTTTCATATGAACTGACCCTCCAGATTACTCTTTGCAACATATCTTATTTATGGGTATAGCCCATGCCTGACTCCTCGCAATCCATCATCGTAAATAAGTCTGCCATATTCTATTCATTGGAACTATGGCCACTGTGACAACGATTCAGGTCAGGGACATTCATCCCTGAATGTTTTCTATGACGTATGACGTAAACACTGCGTTATTATATGAACACAACATGCAAAGTTGCCTGCAATTGTTTCATGAGCTGAAATAAAAGATCCCCGAAATGTTCCATACACACAAAAAGCTTGTTTCTCTCCTACTTTTTGCACAAATGTGTTAACATCCCTGTTAGTGAGCATTTCTCCACCCACCTGACAGGTTTGGCATATCAAGGAGCTGATTAAACAGCATGATGTCACGCCCTGGTGTGACTAGGGTGGGCATTCTAGTTTCTTTATTTCTATGTTTTCTGTTTCTATGTTTTGGCCCGGTATGATTCTCAATCAGGGACAGCTGTCTATCGTTGTCTCTGACTGGGAATCATACTTAGGCAGCCTGTTTTTCCACCTTAGTGGTGGCTAGTTGTCTGTGTTAGTGGCCTGTATTGCCCTAGTCAGCTTCACATTCGTTTTTGTTGTTTCTTGTTTTGTTGGCGACATAACATTAAAAGTAAATGTACGCTCACCACACTGCACCTTGATCCGGTCATGTCCAAGACGACCTCCAAGACAATGCCACACGTCTCAAGTTTAGAGGGAGCATGTAATTGGCATGCAGACTGCAGGAATGTCCACCAGTGTTGCCAGAGAATTTAATGTTAATTTCTCTACCATAAGCCTAATCCAACATCGTTCTAGAGAATTTGGCAGTACGTCCAACCAGCCTGACAACTGCAGACCACGTGTAACCATGTCAGCTCAGGACCTCCACATCCGGCTTTTTCACCTGCTGTGAGGAGTGCGTACTAGCGGCAGAGAAGTCAGGCGCAGGAAAGCAAAGACTGTGTTACAATGGTGCAGTTTAATCATAAAAATCACAGTGAACAAAAATAATATATACAATGGGACAAACCCCTCGCACGCCAGACATAACGTGCACATACACTTACAATAAACAATTCCGGACAAGGGGGAAACAGAGGGTTAATTACACAACATGTAATTATGGAATTGGAACCAGGTGTGTGGGAAGACAAGACAAATCAAATGGAAAATGAAAGGTGGCTTGGCAATGGCTAGAAGGCCGGCGACGACGATCGCCAAACGCTGCCCGAACAAGGAGAGGGACCGACTTCGGTGGAAGTCGTGACAGTACCCCCCTTGACGCGTGGCTCCAGCAGCGCGCCGACACCGGCCTCGGGGACGACCCGGAAGACGAGGCACAGGGCGATCCGGACGAAGACGGTGGAACTCCTGCATCATTGAAGGGTCCAACAGGTCCTCGACCGGAACCCAGCACCTTTCCTCCGGATCGTACCCCTCCCACTCCACAAGACACTGAAGGCCCCTCGCCCGACGCCTCAAATCCAGTATGGAGTGAACGGAGTATGCCGGGGCAGCTGTCTAGCCAAGGTGGAACCTCCCGCACCTCAGACTCCTGGAGCGGGCCAGCCACCACCGGCCTGAGGAGAGACACATGGAACGAGGGGTTAATATGGTAATCGGGTGGAAGCTGTAACCTATAACAAACCTTGTTCACTCTCCTCAGGACTTTAAATGGCCCACAAACCGCGGACCCAGCTTCCGGCAGGGCAGGTGGAGGGGCAGGTGTGAACACTGGGGCCTCATTGCGGTGGCAATCTGCATTCTCCTTTTGGCGCTGCACGGCCCGCTGAAGGTGAACACGGACTGCTTCCCATGTCTCCTCTGCGCACCTGAACCAGTCGTCCACCACAGGAACCTCAGTCTGATTCTGATCCTAAGGCGCCAGAACCGGCTGGTACCCCAGTACGCATTGGAAGGGAGAGAGGTTAGTGGAGGAGTGGCGAAGCGAGTTCTGCTCCATCTCGACCCAGGGCACGAACGCCGCCCACTCCCCCGGCCGGTCCTGGCAATAGGACCGCAGAAACCTGCCCACATGCTGGATTACTCTCTCTACCTGCCCATTACTTTCAGAGTGAAACCCTGAAGTAAGACTGCTCGAGACCCCCAGACGTTCCATGAACGCCTCCCAGACCCTAGACGTGAACTGGGGACCTCGATCAGCTCCCACACTACCGGCGCCACCAGGCAGGAGGCGGGGAGTATGGGGGTGGGATGGGCCGCTCCTCTGTGTTATACAGCCGGGACAATGCGTCTGCCTTGACGTTCTGGGAGCCTGGTCTGTAGGAAAGGGTGATCACAAAACGGGTGAAAAACATGGCCCATGAGGGTTCAGTCTCCTCGTTGCCCGGATGTACTCCAGATTGCGGGGGTCAGTCCAGATGAAAAAAAGGTGTTTAGCCCCCTCAAGCCAATGTCTCCACGCCTTCAAGGCCTTGACTACAGCCAACAGCTCCTGGTCCCCCACGTCATAGTTTTGCTCCGCCGGGCTGAGCTTCTTCGAGAAGAAGGCACAGGGGCGGAGCTTCGGAGGCATACCCAAGCGCTGAGAGAGCATGGCTCCTATCCCGGCCTCGGACGCGTCCACCTCCACTATGAACGCCAAAGAGGGATCCGGATGGGCCAGCACAGGAGCCGAGGTAAACAGAGCCCTCAGGTGACTAAAAGCCCTGTCCGTCTCAGCTGACCACTGCAAACGCACCGGGCACCCCTTCAGCAGTGAGGTAATGGGAGCCGCTACCTCACCAAAACCCCGGATAAACCTCAGGTAGTAGTTGTCAAAACCTAAGAACTGCTGCACCTCCTTTACCGTGGTGGGAGTCGGCCAATTACGCATGGCTGAAATGCGGTCACTCTCCATCTTCACCCGAGGTGGAAATGCGATACCCTAGGAAGGAGACTGATTGCTGGAAGAACAGGCATTTCTCAGCCTTGACGTACAGGTCATGCTCCAACAGTCAACCAAGCACCCTGCGCACTAGGGACACATGCTCGGCGCGTGGAGTATATCAGAATGTCATCAATATACACCACTACACCCTGCCCGTGCAGGTCCCTGAAAATCTTGTCTAAAAAGGCTTGGAAGACTGATGGCGCATTCATCAACCCGTACGGCATGATGAGGTACTCATAGTGCCCTGAGGTGGTACTGAAAGCCGTCTTCCACTCATCTCCTGTCACGAACCTCGCCGAAGATGGTGCCTCTTCCTGTTCGGGCGGTGATCGGCGGTTGTCGTCGCCGGCTTATTAGCTGCCATCGATTCCCTTTCCGTTTGTTTTTGGTTATTGGGTAATTGGGTACACCTGTTTTGTATTAGGGTTTGTTTGTAGGTTATTTAAGGGCACTAGGCCCGCTGGGTATTTGTGCGGGCTTGTTTCTTGTTACTCTGTGTTGGATGGTGTTATTTGTTCGTGTCTTTATTCTCCGGACTATTTTTGTCCTGTTGTTTGGACTGGTAACTTGTATACTCCCTGTGTGTTGGCGTGACCGTTTTTGTTGCGCCGGTGAATAAATTTGACAAACGACTGAACCCTGCTCTCTGTGCCTGATTCCACCCACCACTCCTAGTTTATCGTAACAGAAGCCCGCACCTCCTCAAAAATGGAGTCAGCAGGAGCAGCGACCACCCCTCTCCCCACTATGGAGGAGCGCGTCCTTCACCACACAGCTGTCCTCCATCGGATCGGTACAGCGATGGACCAGATGATGGAGAGGATGGAACGATGGGAGAGGAGTGGTCTACTGACGTCTACCCCAGCTCCCCCACTGCCGACACCACCTACTCAACCTACGTCGTCCTCTGGGTCCAGCGCACTGCGTCTCTCCCCCCCGAGGGAGTACGATGGAGCGGCGGCTGGGTGCCAGGGATTTTTGCTCCAGCTAGAGCTCTACCTGGCTACCGTGCGCCCGGCTCCCTCGGGTGAGGAGAGTGTGAGCCTCCTCGTCTCCTGTTTAACGGGCAGGGCCCTGGACTGGGCTAACGCGGTCTGGAACAGTCCGGACTCAGCTCGGGACAACTACCTGGAGTTCACCCACCGTTTCCGAGCTGTGTTCGACCACCCACCAGAGGGTAAAGCGGCGGGTGAGCGACTGTTCCACCTCAGACAGGAGATGAGGAGCGAGCAGGACTTCGCGTTGGAGTTCAGGACCCTAGCTGCTGGTGTTGGGTGGAATGACAGGGCCCTGATGGACCATTACCGGTGTAGTCTCCGGGAGGACGTCCGCCGGGAGCTAGCTTGCAGGGACACAACTCTCTCCCTGGATGAACTAATAGACATGTCTATTCGATTGGACAACCTGCTAGCTGCCCACGGGCGTTCAGAAGGGGTCCTGTCAATTACACCTTCCAGCTCTCCCACTCCCACTCCGATGGAGTTGGGAGGAGCTGCATCTAGGGGGACCAGAGGAGGGGGCTCCTCCTGCTCCTATTGTGGACGGAGAGGATACACTTCGGACCGGTGCTGGAGGAGTTCCTCTGGGAGTCGAGATGGTCGGTGGAACACTCCTCGGCCACCCCAGGTGAGTAAGCACCAAACTCACCCAGAGCTCCCTGTTGGTCACATGTTTTTTTTTTTTCCTGCGTTTTTCCCCTCTCTTCAGCATAAGGTGCTAGTCGATTCAGGTGCAGCTGGGAATTTTATGGATCGCGGACTCGCCCGTAAATTGGGTATTCCGTTAGTGCAGATAGACCCACCTGCCCCCGTGCACTCCTTAGATAGCCGACCGTTAGGGTCAGGGCTGGTCAGGGAGGCCACGATTCCGCTGGACATGGTAACGCAGGGGAATCATAGGGAGAAGATCAGTTTCTACCTTATTGATTCACCTAGGTTTCCAGTGGTGTTGGGGGTTCCCTGGCTGGCTATTCACAATCCCCTTATTTCCTGGAAACAGGGGGCTCTTAAGGGGTGGTCAGACGAGTGTTCAGATAGGTGTATAGGAGTTTCCATCGGTGCCACGACGGTGGAGAGTCCAGACCAGGTTTCCACCATGCGCATTCCCCCAGAATATGCCGATTTGGCTATCGCTTTTAGTAAGAAGAAAGCGACCAAATTACCACCCCATCGACGGTGGGATTGCGTGATAAACCTCCAGGAGAACGCTGCACTTCCCCAGAGTCACGTGTACCCACTGTCACAGGAGGAGACGCTGGCTATGGAGACATATGTCACGGAAGCTCTGAGACAGGGGTACATTCGGCCCTCCATGTCACCCGTCTCCTCGAGTTTCTTTTTTGTGAGGAAAAAGGAGGGAGGTCTGCGTCCGTGCATTGATTATCGAGGTCTCAATTCGATCACAGTGGGTTTTAGTTATCCGCTCCCTCTCATCGCTACAGCGGTGGAATCATTCCACGGAGCGCGTTTCTTCACAAAACTGGACCTCAGGAGCGCGTATAATCTGGTGCGTATTCGGGGAGGAGACGAGTGGAAAACAGTGTTTAGTACCACATCAGGCCACTATGAGTACCTCGTCATGCCGTATGGGTTGAAGAATGCTCCAGCCGTCTTCCAATCCTTTGTAGATGAGATTCTCAGGGACTTGCACGGGCAGGGTGTGGTAGTCTATATTGATGACATCTTGATTTATTCTACCACACGCGCCGCGCATGTTTCCCTGGTGCGCAAGGTTCTTGGGCGACTGCTGGAGCATGACCTATACGTCAAGGCTGAGAAATGTGTGTTCTCCAAACCAGCCGTTTCCTTCCTGGGTTATCGCATTTCCAGCTCGGGGATGATGATGGAGTGTGACCGCGTTAACGCCGTGCGTAATTGGCCGACTCCGACCACGGTAAAGGAGGTGCAACGGTTTTTAGGGTTTGCCAATTACTACCGGAGGTTTATCCGGGGTTTTGGCCAAGTAGCGGCGCCCATTACCTCACTGCTGAAGGGGGGACCGGTGCGTCTGCGGTGGTCAGCAGAGGCTGATGGAGCCTTCAACCAGTTGAAGGCACTGTTCACTGGGGCTCCCGTGTTGGCGCATCCGGACCCTTCGTTAGCATCCATAGTGGAGGTGGATGCGTCCGAGGCTGGGGTTGGAGCCGTGCTGTCTCAGCGCTCGGGCACGCCACCGAAGCTCCATCCCTGCGCTTTCTTTTCTAAGAAGCTGGGTCCGGCGGAGCGGAACTATGATGTGGGGGACCGGGAGTTACTAGCTATGGTAAAGGCCCTGAAGGTGTGGAGACACTGGCTAGAGGGGGCTAAACACCCTTTCCTCATCTGGACTGACCACCGTAATCTGGAGTATATTCGAGCAGCGAGGAGACTGAATCTGCGTCAGGCTAGGTGGGGCATGTTCTTTACACGTTTTAGATTTACGATCTCTTATAGACCAAGTTCCCTCAACACTAAGGCCGACGCGCTGTCCCGTCTCTATGACACCGAGGACCGGTCCATCGAACCCACTCCCATCCTTCCAGCCTCTCGGCTGGTGGCCCCAGTGGTATGGGAGGTGGACGTGGACGTGGACATCGAGCGGGCGTTGAGGGTTGAACCTGCGCCTACACAGTGTCCGACTGGTCGAAGGTTACGTACCGCTTGGTGTCCGTGATAAATTGATTCGGTGGGCCCACACACTACCGTCTGCGGGTCATCCGGGGATTGATAGGACAGTGCGGGGTCTTAGGGGGAAATACTGGTGGCCCACCTTAGCTAGGGATGTGAGGCTCTATGTCTCTTCCTGTTCGGTATGCGCCCAGAGTAAGGCTCCTAGGCACCTTCCTAGAGGGAAGTTACAGCCCCTCCCGGTTCCACAACGGCCATGGTCCCATCTCTCGGTAGATTTCCTTACTGATCTTCCCCCATCTCAGGGGAACACTACCGTTCTGTTCGTTGTGGATCGGTTCTCTAAGTCCTGCCGTCTCCTCCCATTGCCTGGAGGATATCGTCTCCGATCGGGGTCCCCAGTTCACGTCCCGGGTTTGGAAGGCGTTTATGGAGCGTCTGGGGATCTCGGTCAACCTTACCTCTGGTTATCACCCCGAAAGTAATGGGCAGGTGGAGAGAGTAAACCAGGAGGTGGGTAGATTTCTGAGGTCGTATTGCCAGGACCGGCCAGGAGAATGGGCAAGGTACGTCCGTGGGCAGAGTTGGCCCAGAACTCTCTTCGGCATTCGTCCACGAATATGTCGCCATTCGAATGCGTACTGGGCTACCAGCCGGTCCTGGGTCCATGGCATCAGAGTCAGACCGAGGCTCATGCGGTGGAGGAGTGGGTACAGCGCTCTAGAGAGACCTAGAGTCCAGGATTCTCTCAGGCAGGCCAGTGAACGGCAGAAGAGAGACGCTGACCGCCACCGCAGTGAGGCCCCGGTGTTCGCACCAGGGGACAGGGTCTGGCTCTCGACCCAAAACCTGCCCCTCCGCCTGCCCTGCCGGAAGCTGGGGCCGCAGTGTGTGGGGCCATTTAAAGTCCTGAGGAGGATAAACGAGGTGTGTTATAGATTGCAACTTCCCTCTTATTATCGCATTAACCCCTCGTTTCATGTGTCTCTCCTCAGGCCGGTGGTAGCTGGTGGTAGCTGGTCCCCTACAAGACAGTGAGGTACCGGAGGTCCCTCCACCCCCTCTGGACATCGAGGGGTCCCTGGCATACACAGTACGAGCTATTCTGGACTCGAGACGCCGGGTGAGGGGCCTGCAGTACCTCGTGGACTGGGAGGGGTACGGTCCGGAGGAGAGGTGCTGGGTACCGGGGAGGGACATTTTAGATCCTTCCCTCTTGAGGGATTTCCACCGCTTCCACCCTGAACGCCCCGTGCCTCATCCTCCGGGTCGTCCTCGAGGCCGGGGTCGGCCGCTGCGGGAGCCGCGCGTCAGGGGGGGGTACTGTCACGAACCTCGCCGAAGATGGTGCCTCTTCCTGTTCGGCGGTGCTCAGCGGTCGTCGTTGCCGGCCTATAAGCTGCCATCGATTCCCTTTCCGTTTGTTTTTGGTTATTGGGTAATTGGGCACACCTGTTTTGTATTAGGGTTTGTTTGTAGGTTATTTAAGGGCACTAGGCCCGCTGGGTATTTGTGCGGGCTTGTTTCTTGTTACCCTGTGTTGGATGGTGTTATTTGTTCGTGTCTTTATTCTCCGGACTATTTTTGTCCTGTTGTTGGGACTGGTAACTTGTATACGCCCTGTGTGTTGGCGTGACCGTTTTTGTTGCGCAGGTGAATAAATTTGACAAACGACTGAACCCTGCTCTCTGCGCCTGATTCCACCCACCACTCCTAGTTTATCGTAACATCTCCCTCCCGAATACGCACCAGGTTGTAAGCGCTCCTGAGATCTAGTGCATTGACTCTATCGCTGTGTCTATGAGCGGTAGCGTCTAACTATACCTCACAGTGATCTGGTTCAGACCCGATAGTCAATACACGGGCGCGGACCTCTCTACTTCTTCTTCACAAAAAAGAAACTTGAGGAGGCGGGTAAAGTGGAGGACCGAATGTACCCCTGACGCAGGGATTCGGAGACATATGTTTCCATAGCGTCCGTCTCCGCCTGTGAGAGGGGATACACGTGAGCCTTGGGAAGTGCAGCATCTACTAGGAGATTTATTGCACAATCGCCCAGTCAATGAGGTGGTAATTGAGTCGCTTTCTTTTTGGAGAATGCGAGAGCCAAATCGGCATATTCAGGGGGAATGAGCACGATGGAGACCTGGTCTGGACTTTCCACCGTAGTAGCACCAATGAAAACCCCTAAACACCTCCCCGAGCACTCTTGCGACTGTAACAGTATAACTTTAGACCGTCCCCTCGCTCATACCCGGGCGCGAACCAGGGACCCTCTGCACACATCAACAACAGTCACCCACGAAGCATCGTTACCCATCGCTCCACAAAAGCCGCGGCCCTTGCAGAGCAAGGGGAACTACTACTTCAAGGTCTTAGAGCAAGTGACGTCACCGATTGAAACGCTATTTAGCGCGCACCACCGCTAACTAAGCTAGCCATTTCACATCCGTTACACGACCACCCCGCCATGAAACAGTGGGGTTATAACAAACTAACCAGGGTAGGCCTAGCACCACGGGAAACGCAGGAGAGTAAATAAGGAAGAGACTAATACTCTCCTTGTGACCCCCCTGTGTCACCATGCCCAGAGGAGCGGTGGCCTCCCAAATCAACCCTGACCCTAATGGTCAACTATCTAAGGCATGAACGGGGAAGGGCACAGCCACGGGAACAATAGGGATCCCTAAACTATGGGCGAACGATTTATCTATAAAACTCCCAGCCGCGCCTTAATCGACAAGCGCCTTGGGCTGGGAATGCGGGGAAAACTCAGAGGGTGGTAGGTATCTGTGACATTCAGATGAATATCGGTATTCCGATATGTGAAATCCTTAGATTAGGGCCAAATTGAATTATTTCAATATGAACTGTAACTCAGTAAAAACGTTTTAGTTGTTGCATGTTGTGTGAATGTTTTTGTCCAGTGTCGATCTGAAAGGTTATGAAATGAAATTAAGCTGAATAATTATTGATGAGACCTGGCCAGGGTTTGAACATCAGGAATAAGATACCCTAATAGAAAATGACTCAAGTAAAAGTGAAAATCACCCAGTAGAGTACTACTGAAGTAAAAGTCTAAAAGCATTTGGTTTTAAATATACTTAAGTATCAAAAGTAAGTGTACTGCGAAAATATACTTAAGTATCAGAGGTAAAAGTATAAATAATTTCAAATTCCTTACATTAAGCAAACCAGACAACACCATTTTTTAAATTTTGTATTTACAGATAGCCTGGGGTATGCTCCAACACTCAGATATAATTTACAAACAAAGCATGTACAGTGGGGAGAACAAGTATTTGATACACTTCCGATTTTGCAGGTTTTCCTACTTACAAAGCATGTAGAGGTCTGTAATTTTTATCATAGGTACACTTCAACTGTGAGAGACGGAATCTAAAACAAAAATCCAGAAAATCACATTGTAGGATTTTTAAGTAATTAATTTGCATTTTATTGCATGACATAAGTATTTGACCACCTACCAACCAGTAAGAATTCCGGCTCTCACAGACCTGTTAGTTTTTCTTTAAGAAGCCCTCCTGTTCTCCACTCATGACTTGTATTAACTGCACCTGTTTGAACTCGTTACCTGTATAAAAGACACCTGTCAACACACTCAATCAAACAGCCTCCAACCTCTCCACAATGGCCAAGACCAGAGAGCTGTGTAAGGACATCAGGGCTAAATTGTAGACCTGCACAAGGTTGGGATGGCCTACTGGACAATAGGCAAGCAGCTTGGTGAGAAGGCAACAACTGTTGGCGCAATTATTAGAAAATTGAAGTTCAAGATGACGGTCAATCAGCCTCGGTCTGGGGCTCCATGCAAGATCTCACCTCGTGGGGCATCAATGATCATGAAGAAGGTGAGGGATCAGCCCAGAACTACACGGCAGGACCTGGTTAATGACCTGAAGAGAGCTGGGACCACAGTCTTAAAGACAACCATTAGTAACACACTACGCCGTCATGGATTAAAATCCTGCAGCGCACGCAAGGTCCCAGTGCTCAAGCCAACGCATGTCCAGGCCCGTCTGAAGTTTGCCAATGACCATCAGGATGATCCAGAGGAGGAATGAGAGAAGGTCATGTGGTCTGATGAGACAAAAATAGAGCTTTTTAGTCTAAACTCCACTCGCCGTGTTTGGAGGAAGAAGAAGGATGAGTACAACCCCAAGAACACCATCCCAACCATGAAGCATGGAGGTGGAAACATCATTCTTTGGGGATGCTTTACTGCAAAGGGGACAGGACGACTGCACCGTATTGAGGGGAGGATGGATGAGGCCATGTATCGCGAGATCTTGGCCAACAACCTCCTTCCCTCAGTAAGAGCATTGAAGATGAGTTGTGGCTGGCTCTTCCAGAATGACAACGAATATGTTCCGGGATTCATCCAATGGCATTGAGGAGTATACCACATCAGTCACCGGCTTCATCAGTAAGTGCATCAACAACGTTGTCCCCACAGTGACCGTACGTACATATCCCAACCAGAGGCCATGGATTACAGGCAACGTCCGCACCGAGCTAAATGCTAGAGCTGCTGCTTTCAAGGAACGGGACACTAATCCGGACTCTTATAAGAAATCCCGCTATGCCCACAAATGAACCATCAAACAAGCAAAGCGTCAACACAGGACTAAGATTGAATCCTACTACACCGGCTCTGATGCTCGTTGGATGTGGCAGGGATTAAAAACTATTACGGACTACAAAGGGAAACCCAGCCGTGAGCTTCCCAGTAACGCAAGCCTACCAGATGAGCTAAATTAATGTTATGCTTGGTTCGAGGCAAGCAACACTGAAGCATGCATGAAAGCACCAGCCTTTCAGGACAACTGTGTGAACACGCTCTCCGCAGCTGATGTGAGCAAGATCTTTAAACAGGTCAACATTCACAAGGCCGCGGGGCCAGACAGATTACCAGGACATGTACTCAGAGCTGACCAACTGGCAAGTGTCTTTACTGACATTTTCAACCGCCCAAGACTGTAATAACTTCATGTTTCAAGCAGACCACCATAGTCCCTGTGCCCAAGAAATCAAAGGTAACCTGCCTAAATGACTACCGCCCCATAGCACTCACGCCGGTAGCCATGAAGTGTTTTGAAAGGCTGGTCATGGCTCACATCAACACCATTATCCCGGAAACCCTAGACCCACTCCAATTCGCGTACCGTCCTGGCAGATCCACAGATGACACAATCTCAATCACACTCCACACTGTCCTTTTCCATCTGAACAAAAGGAACACCTAAGTGAGAATGCTGTTCATTGACTACAGCTCAGCATTCAAGACACCATAGTGCCCACAAAGCTCATCACTAAGCTAAGCATCTTAGGCATCTAAGCATCTTAGCATCTTTCTGCAACTGGATCCTGGACTTCGTGACAGGCCGCCCCCAGGTGGTAAGTGTAGGCAACAACACATCTGCCATGCTGATCCTCAACACGGGGGCCCCTCAGGGGTGCGTGCTTTGGCCCCTCCTGCCCTCCTGTACTCCCTGTTTACCCATGACTGGGCACACATGGTATGGCAACTGCTCGGCATCCGACCGTAAGACAGTGCAGAGGGTTGTGTCTACGGCCCAGTACATCACAGGGGCCAAGCTTCCTGCCACCCAGGACCTATATACTAGAAGGTGTCAGAGGAAGGCCCAAAAAATTGTCAAAGACTCCAGTCACCCAAGTCATAGACTGTTCTCTCTGCTAACGCACGGCAAGCGGTACCGGAGCGCCAAGTCTAGGACCAAAAGGCTCCTTAACAGCTTCTACCCCCAAGTCATAAGACTGCTGAACAATTAATTAAATGGCCACCCAGACTATTTGCATTGACCCCCCCTTTGTTTTGTACACTGCTGCTACTTGCTGTTTATTATCTATGCATAGTCACTTCACCCCTACCTACATTTACAAATTACCTTGACTAACCTGTACCTCCGCACACTGACTCAGTACCGGTACCCGCTGTTTATAGCCTCGTTATTGCTATTTTATTGTTCTTTATTGTTCTTTATTTAAAAAAATGTTTTACTGTTTTTTTCTTGACCAAATATTTTCTTAACTATATTTTCTTAAAACTGCATTGTTGGTTAAGGGCTTGTAAGTAAGCATTTCACGGTAAGGTCTACTACACCTGTTGTATTTTCGGCTCATGTGACAAAAAGAATGTATTTGATTTGATTTGAACTCCATAGACTTTATTAGGTAATTTAGAAACTGGGAAAACTGAGACACTGTGGGTGTGGGCACACACCAATAAGAGTGTTGAATTTGCCATCATGTTGAAAGCGCCTGCATGCTGGCCGCTCGTATGAACATTAATTGTGCCACAGAGTCATTACTTAAGAACTACAGAAGTATCAAGTAAATGAATTGCTATTTGCTTGTGAAAATGTGATGGAATGCATTTGTTCAATTGTTACAATTTTTGATGGTGGCCTATTTTAAAAAAAAGAGTGTTGCCAAATGGAGTTTGGCTTTAAAGCTCCACACACCAAGACGGCTTGTCAACTTCAACTCTGGTTTTGCAAGCAGATGGAATGCGGTCTTCAGTAACAGTCACTGCTGTGGGGATTCTACCACTCTCTCTTATTACCAAACGTTTGTTTCCTCATAGCTCTCATAGCTCTTTAACTATTTCTAACTTGCATGGATTTTTTTGTTTAACTTATTTGTGAACGGTGTCTCCGTTGGTAAAAAAAAAATCATCATGTGTGAGCAGGGCAATACAGACCTTCTGACAGGCAGGTGGTCAAAGTGAAAAAAGAACCCCCCCCATTTTTTTTTATAACTGCAACACATTTTTGGTCTTAAATTCCTTCCCATTCATAATTCTCTACTGTACATAAATATATTTTGTTGCATTTATTTTCTACAAAAACACACTCATTCAACTGTTAACAAGAGCCAGCTAACCTACTGCTCACAAAGAGGACAAAGAGGTGATAGGCTATCAGCTGATTATAGTGAATGTACTGTATGCTATTGAAACAAACTAGTCTTTTACCTGCGGTTGAAGTTTATTCTGATACTGACATCTGCCTCTTAGGCCTACAAATGAACAGCCGAATTGAACCCATTCATGTCCCTGAACTCTTTTAATATAATTAAGTATCAAAAGTAAACTTAATTGCTCATATAAACTTAAGTATCAAAGTAAAAGTATAAATCATTAAATTATATATAAAATAATGATAATAATTTACAGATAGCCAGGGGGACTCCAAAACTCAGACATAAGTATACAAACAAAACATTTGTGTTTAGTGAGTGTACCAGATCAGAGGCAGTAGAGATGACCAGGGATGTTCTCTTGATAAGTGTGTGAATTACACCATTTTCCTGTCCTGCTAAGCATTCAAATGTAACAAGTACTTTTGGGTGTCAGGAAAAATGTATGGAGTAACAAGTACATTATTTTCTTTAGGAATGTAGTGAAAAAAATATATAAATAATAAAGTACAGATACCCCCCAAAAGCTACTTAAGTAGTACTTTACATTTTTTTTAAACTTAAGTACTTTACACCACTGCTCTGGTGTCACTTTGATCACCATTAGCTTAACATACATGACTTATGTAAGGTGCTTTTCTATCATTTGTATTTATAGACCCGAATTAACTGCACAGTCCAGTCCAGCAGAGAGAGGTAGAGGGGGGACAGAGAGAGAAAGAGTGAGAGAGACAGAAAAAAGATAGACAGACAGAAAAACAGAAAGAAAGACTGAGATAGAGAAACAAAGAAAGAGAGAGAAACAGAGAGAGAAAGAGAAAAACAAAGAGAGAGAAACAGAGAGAGAGAGAGAGAAAAACAGAGAGAGAGAAACAGAGCGAGAGAGAGAAAAACAGAGAGAGAGAAACAGAGAGAGAGAGAGAAAAACAGAGAGAGAAAAACAGAGAGAGAGAAACAGAGAGAGAAGAGAGAAAAACAGAGAGAGAGAGAAAAACAGAGAGAGAGGAACAGAGAGAGAGAGAGAAAAACAGAGAGAGAGAAACAGAGAGAGAGAGAAAAACAGAGAGAGAGGAACAGAGAGAGTGTCCTGTTTGGCCCTTGTGTTCTCAAAGGCAGCTATATTGTTCCGCCGGGTGTGAAAGTGACTAAGGAGACATGGACACGGGAGATAATCGTCTACTTGACAGAGAGGAACAATAGGAGGTCAAACCAGGGTCCCCAGGAGCACTGTGGCCTCTCAGAGTTAAGTTTATGAACACAGCGTCTTCCTGTCCTCACACTCGCTGGAGTGTGTGTCTCAAATCAAATTGTATTTGTGCGCGTGTGTGTGTGAGTGTGTGCGTGTTTCCTGTCCTCACACTCACTGGTGTGTATCAAATCAAATTGTATTTGTGCGTGTGTGTGCGTGTGTGTCTGTGCTCTTGCGCGTGTGTTCGCGTGCATACGTGCGTGTGTGTGACTGGGTCCCAGACACTGCTGTTAGGAGGTGTTTGGCTCCCAGTGACCTTCCATGAGCTTTATTCTACTGTCCCATCCATCATCTCTTTACTACAGTATACTGTACCATACATAGAGGACTGAGGAAATGAACCATGTGGAAACAGTTACTTACACATATGTATACAATAAAAACACAGACCTACTGTAGAAGTGTAGTGGGTAGAACTTTCTTTAGAAGCTGCCGTTATGCAGGGTATTTTACCTCTTGGATAGAATGAAGAACCTCTGACTTACTATGTCATTGTTATAACCATTCTTATACACATTTAAAAAAATGTTAACCCACTGTTTTTCCCACCACTTATGGATGAGGAAAAATTAACCCACAACTTGCATGTGTGTAACCCTGACTTTCAGACTTTTCCGTCAGGCAGCGATCGACCGTGTGATCATGTTGTGCTTTAGCTACTGTTAAGCAGGAAGTCTTTTGTGAGATTTCCCACTGTTTTGTTATTCTTCTGTGTATATTACACCAGGAAACTCATACCCGGTGACTTTGACTCGTTTTTTCTTCTAGTTTCCCCCTGTCCTGTTCACACAAAACATTATCTTCCCGTTCCCAACCTAGATCCCTATAACTCCGCTTACATCACAGAGGTGTAGACGCTAAAAGCCGCTTACATCACAGAGGTGTAGCCGCTAGCCAGTACTGCTTACATCACAGAGGTGTAGCCGCTAGCCAGTACTGCTTACATCACAGAGGTGTAGCCGCTAGCCAGTACTGCTTACATCACAGAGGTGTAGCCACTAGCCAGTACTGCTTACATCACAGAGGTGTAGCCGCTAGCCAGTACTGCTTACATCACAGAGGTGTAGCCGCTAGCCAGTACTGCTTACATCACAGAGGTGTAGACGCTAGCCAGTACTGCTTACATCACAGAGGTGTAGCCAGTACTGCTAGCCAGTACTGCTTACATCACAGAGGTGTAGCCGCACAGAGGTAGCCAGTACTGCTTACATCACAGAGGTGTAGCCGCTAGCCAGTACTGCTTACATCACAGAGGTGTAGCCGCTAGCCAGTACTGCTTACATCACAGAGGTGTAGCCGCTAGCCAGTACTGCTTACATCACAGAGGTGTAGCCGCTAGCCAGTACTGCTTACATCACAGAGGTGTAGCCGCTAGCCAGTACTGCTTACATCACAGAGGTGTAGCCGCTAGCCAGTACTGCTTACATCACAGAGGTGTAGCCGCTAGCCAGTACTGCTTACATCACAGAGGTGTAGCCGCTAGCCAGTACTGCTTACATCACAGAGGTCTGCTTACATCACAGCTAGCCAGTACTGCTTACATCACAGAGGTGTAGCCGCTAGCCAGTACTGCTTACATCACAGAGGTGTAGCCGCTAGCCAGTACTGCTTACATCACAGAGGTGTAGACGCTAGCCAGTACTGCTTACATCACAGAGGTGTAGCCGCTAACCAGTACTGCTTACATCACAGAGGTGTAGCCGCTAGCCAGTACTGCTTACATCACAGAGGTGTAGACGCTAGCCAGTACTGCTTACATCACAGAGGTGTAGCCGCTAACCAGTACTGCTTACATCACAGAGGTGTAGCCGCTAGCCAGTACTGCTTACATCACAGAGGTGTAGCCGCTAACCAGTACTGCTTAATTTCTCCCCATCCACCTCATCTTCACACCTGGAGTATAAGGCCTCAACAAGTCCACGTCATACCATTTGATTATCATTATTTCTCAGCAGAGGTGTAGCCGCTAATTACTTTACATCACAGAGGTTGATTTTACATCACAGATTGAATTTCACACTGGTCTAGACCATCTCCATCACAGAGGTCGTCTTACCCCTTACATCACAGAGGTGTGTAAGACTGCTTATCACAGGTAGGAGCCAGTACTGACAAGACTATGGTAGGACTGCTTATCACAGGTAGGACTACGGCAGGACATACAGAGGACTATGGTAGGACTATGGCAGGACTATCACAGGTAGGACCAGTACTGGAGGTAGACCAGTACTGGTAGGACTATGGCAGGACTATCACAGGTGTAGGACTATCACAGGCAGGACTATGGTAGGACTATGGCAGGACCAGTACTGCTTACAGGGCTATGGTTACAGACCTATGGCAGGACTATGGTAGGACTATAGCAGGACTATGGCAGGACTATGGTAGAACAATGGCAGGACTATGGTAGGACTATGGCAGGACTACGGCAGGACTATGGGAGACCTATGGCAGGACTATGGCAGGACTATTGCAGGACTATGGTAGACCTATGGCAGGACTATGGTAGACCTATGGCAGGACTATGGCAGGACTATTGCAGGACTATGGTAGACCTATGGTAGACCTATGGCAGGACTATGGTAGACCTATGGCAGGACTATGGTAGGACTATGGCAGGACTATGGCAGGACTACAGGACTACGGCAGGACTATGGTAGGACCATGGCAGGACTATACTATGGTAGGACCATGGCTGGACTATGGTAGGACTATACTAAGGTAGGACCATGGCTGGACTATGGTAGAACTATGGCAGGACTATGGTAGGACTATGGCAGGTCTATGGTAGGACTAGGATAGGACTATGGTAGGACTATACTATGGCAGGACTATACTATGGTAGGACCATGGCTGGACTATGGTAGGACTATGGTAGGTCCTTCACCCCAAGACAGGAGTAAATAAATAATTTACAGTATATATGTATATATATATATATATATATATATAGTACAAATGATTTAGAGTCCAGTGGAGCCCAGTGGATAACACATTAAAGTATTTTGCAATGCAATTCCATCATTAGGCCTTTGTGTCAGTAGCACACTATTATAACAACTAATTGCCTACTTTATGTTTGTGCCAATAGAAAAAATACACGCCAGAATATCAGGACTCAGGATAAGACCAGATGCAGACTGTTTGAATCACAGATGCTTATTAACAAAACAGCGTGCAGGCAAACGACAGGTCAAGGGCAGGAAGAGGTCAGGAATCCAGGGCAGAGGTCAGTAACGTACAGAACGGCAGGCAGGCTCAGGGTCAGGGCAGGCAGAGGTCAGTAATCCAGGGCAGTGTCAGAAAGGTACAGAAAGGCAAGCAAGCTCAGGGTCAGGGCAGGCAGAATGGTCAAAGAACTAGAAAACATGGACTAGAGAGAGTACGGGGAGGGAAAACACGGTGTTATGCTTGACGAGACAAGACGAACTGGCAACAGACAAACAGAAAACACAGGTATAAATACCCAGGGGATAATGGGGGAGAATGGGCGACACCTGGATGTTGGTGAAGACAAGCACAAGACAGGTGAAATAGATCAGGGTGTCACAGCCTCCCTCTGCAGGGGAGAGTACTATTTATCCTTCACAGTATGCATGAGGTGCCTACTGCTATACTCTGGATGAGGAGAAATTCAATGCCTGGATAATAGATCATCCTTTTATGCAGTGTTTTGTTGTTGTTGCTTTACCTGGTAACGTTTTTCAGATAATAACAAATTAATAACTGTTTAATAACAAAGTTATAGTATTTAGTGTCAATGCAGAGGTTCATCTATTCAAGTAACATGAGATTGTGTGAGATTATGCAGGAGGTTCTCTGGACACGCCCACTAGGCTTTAATTTTTCGCAGTTTAAATCGAAAACCACTCCCCTTTATGCAAATCACTCACCTCCGTCAGCGGAAGCTGGCTGTATACTTATATCCGACAGATATTCCTTTAAAGGCAAATTAAAGCTGTGGGTTGACTGACTGCTAGACGTCCCAGAGGATCCAGTCGATGCACCAAAATACCTTCCGAGGGGACGTAAAAACACTATCGCAACAGTTACGAACGAAGAAAAGAGATAACGATAACTGGGTAAGCATAATGCATGTTTTAACAGATTACATTATTATTATTATTATTAATGACCAACTATCGTTACCAAGCATCGCAGGTTACTTGCTGCAGCAAAAGGTTTCGCTCGACGGTTACAGTAGCAATGCGATACGTTATACTTGTGTGACAAGCAGCATCGAAATGTTCCGTGGTAGACTATAATAAACGCGTTTCTCTATATGTGTTTTACACTGTACTAGAATGAACGAACTGACAACCTCAAGTTTGTTGATAACGTCGAATACACAGCGGGCTTAATTAGATAATCATTTGGAGTGCTCGTGCAGCTGTCTACGATGGATGCGGTTGACCGTGGCCAGAGTAGACGGACGGTGGCATTACGTTAATTGGCCAGTTGTTAATTACAAATTGTCACGTTAACCTTTTCATATAATACAATAACAAGGTTCATATAACCATTTACGTTATAACGTTAATTATTTCAAAAGCACTCTACAATATATTCCACGCGAGCCAGCTACTATTTTCTACCGTGTCATCCCGTTCAACTACTGTAGTTAACGTTACTGTACAGGTGCGCGTGCGCCTGTAAAAAGTAGCCTATATGTTTTGCGTTTTTGTTTTCACAGAATAACATTGTTATGCATTACTAAGATAAATATAAATTTACAAGATTTTTTGCCATGTCATAACATTAATTTAAAAAATGCATTACATTTGTTTTGTTGCCTCGCGTCATTTTGTACCTACTACGATCGCAGCACAGACATGGCTAACTAAATAAGTAAAAGCCCACGCTCAATCCTGTACAATTGCTTTATTGTGAAATTGCAATCAACAGTAGTCTCCAAATTAGCAATATGCATGTGTAAGGTGATTATGACGCAAAGCACATTCTTAAATAGCATATTTCATTCTGTCAAATAGGCCAGTTAATTATACAGTAAAAGCAACCAAGTTTGTTGACCAGTTTTTCAAAATACATTTGTACCTCTAGCTTTTACTCTTCAGCATAGTACAGTACAAATGATACACCTGTAGTATTCTAATTTACAGCAGTACAATCGGAAAGAGTGTAGAAGTAGTGGTGGAATATAGTGTGCTAATTGAGAGGTCTAGCTTTTGATACCCTCAGCGACAATGTCACATACCTCACTCTGAGTGTGTTTGAGCTGGGTAAACAAACCAAGCAGCCCACGGTCAGCTCAGCTCTTTACCTGAAAAGTTACCCATCCCATACTTGAGAATACCTTCCCCCCATAATAGCCTAGTTGCATCACAGTTCGTTCTGAGCATACAGATAAAACTAACAGGTAGGGGCACCTTGCATTGTTATCATCATAGAATATCTATCATTATAGAATATCTATCATTATAGAATATCCTATCATTATAGACTATCATTATAGAATAGACTATCATTATAGAATAGACTATCATTATAGAATATCATTATAGAATAGACTATCATTATAGAATAGACTATCATTATAGAATATCATTATAGAATAGACTATCATTATAGAATAGAATATCATTATAGAATATCATTATAGAATATCATTATAGAATAGACTATCATTATAGTCTATTCTATAATGATAGATATTTTATAATTATAAAATATCTCATTATAGAATAGACTATCATTATAAAATATCTATCATTATAGAATAGACTATCTAGCCTATAGAGCATATGTATCACTAAACTTCAAGGCAAGGAGAGAACAACAAATTGACATGGATGATTGTGGATGTCTTGTTGTTTGGCATTACTCTAACAAGTACTTGACATCTGCTCTATGTACTTGCATCGTGTGAGTATATTTACTGCAATGTTCAGGTTCATGTCAGGGAAGTAGTGTGTTGTGTGGAGGACATTGAAATCAGATGTAAATCGCCCTTTGCTGTTTTGCGCTGAGATGCAAAACAGAAGGGTAGAGAGAGCCTGCGGTAGGTATTCTCTTCTGCTGATTACCCAAGTGCCTCGAGGGTGGCGATGCACTGGGTACTTCTTTTCTTTCCAGAAAAGTGTGCTAACCTAACCACGATGCTTTGTTTGTCTTTCGCAGGTGCCAAGAAGACCACTCCTCCTCTTTTCCAAGAGGACTAGGAGTACTCCGTCTTAGGAACCACTGCTGTTGCAGGCAGTCGTCTGCAGAGGTTACTGTATGAAGCTTTTAAGGCCTTTTTGGTGAGTCTGTCTGGGTGTTTTTTTTATAGCTCATTCGTTTTTAGACTATTCAGGTTAGATAACAGATCTAGATCATGTAGACAGACACACACACACACACACACACACATATATACACAGACATAGACACACAGACATACACATATATATATATATATATACACACACGCATACATACACACACATACATACACACACATACATACACACAAACCCATAAACACCCTCTCACACACTCTCCTGACCTGGAACTGTAGTGATGTGGGGTGTGCCGGTCCGGTCTGGTTTCAGCTCGACCGTCATGAAGTGAAACCTTTACTTCCCATTAATGCTATTGATTTCTAAACACTCCTGCTGACTCAGCAGGCGGCACCGCTGAAAAGAGATGGCACGAGCCAGGCAACCACAGACCCTTGTTCTTGATTCGTTGCAGACTTTCTATGTTGCGTCACCACCCCTGAATAAAGCCTCAACGACACATGACAGAAAGGTTACTGTCGGAGCTTCAGCTACTAAAGTGGAAGTGTTCTGCCACAACCCCAGAAGTCACTGGACTGCACCCTCACACAACTTGTCCCTCCAGCACTTTGTGTTCCTCATTGCAGCTTAAAACAGCTGATTAAACCTTTCTGTCTGACTGCTCGATGTGGAGGCAGGAGAAATCCTCTTAAACAGGCGAAGAAAGTCTCTTTAAAAACAATGATACGTTTAGGCTTATCTTATCTGTTCTGATCTCATCTCATCTCATCTCATCGGATCTCATCTGATCTCATCTCATCTGATCTCATCTCATCTCATCTCTTCTTATCTTTGGTTGTATGCTTCTGACAAGGTCTAATTATTTTCATTTTAAATGGACAGTGAGTTTAGAAATGGTATCCCTAATCTTAGGCCTATAGTTAGATTTTTTTTGCTTAACTTGTTGTTGTGGGAGACATTGGATATTAGGGCATATAATATCCACTGTAATGTAACAAAATGTGGATAAAGGGAAGGGGTCTGAATACTTTCCCGAATGCACTGTAAATCAGGCTAAAATAGTTTGTTGTTTGTCTGTGTTTACTTGTTGATGTCACAGTGACTGCTGATGGAGAGCAGACCTGACTCCGGCCACGCGGACACATTGTCGTAGTTCTAAATCAACATCAGGTCACATGCATTCAGCATGATGCTACTGAGGTTTAATAATAGCCCTGGTTCTAATGTAGAGGTCAGATACACACTGCTCCTGTCCTGTTTGCAAAGTGTCTTCATTCTCCACCTTAGTCTATTATAGTTATCATCCTATACTGAACAAAATTATAAACGCAACATGTAAAGTGTTGAAATTAAAGATCCAAGATTAAATATTCCATATGCACAAAAAGCTTATTTCTCTCAAATTTTGAGCACAAATGTGTTTACATCCCTGTTAGTGAGCATTTCTCCTTTGCCAAGATAATCCATCCACCTGACAGGTGTGGCATATCAAGAAGCTGATTAAACATGATCCTTACACAGGTGCACCTTGTGCTGGGGACAATAAAAGGCCAGTCTAAAATGTGCAGTTTTGTCACACAACACAATGCCACAGATGTCTCAAGTTTTGAGGGAGTGTGCAATTGGCATGTTGACTGCAGGAATGTCCACCAGAGTTGCTGCCAGAGAATTGAATGTTTATTTCTCTACCATAAGCTGTTTTAGAGAATTTGGCAGTACATCCAACCGGCTTCGCAGCGGTAGACCACGTGTATGGCTTTGTGTGGCCGAGCGTTTTGCTGATAATGTTTTGAACAGAGTGTCCTATGGGGACGGTGGGGTTATGGTATGGGCAGGCATAAGCTGACAACGAACACAATTGCATTTTATCAATTAAAATTTGAATGCACGGAAGTACTGTGACGAGATCCTGAGAAATAGATGTTTTATATAGTGTAGTCTGGGCTCCCGAGTGGCACAGCGGTCTAACGCTGGAGGAAATGATGAACAGGAGAAGCAGGTGAGTGATGGCTGAAAGGGGATGCAGCTGGCTGATTACAGCTGCCACACGTGGGCATTATTGGACCGGTCATACAATAGAATAGTTGCTGTTGCTTAAATTTTTTTGAATTGACATTCTAAACATTTTATAACAGGCACCAGCGGGTTCTTTAGGATCGGTAGGTTAGTATTGTTTTCATATGGTAGTATCATATGAAATGGTACTACGGTATTCTAAAATGTTGGTATCATAAGTACAGTATCATGATGTTTTGGTACCGTGATATTACCGTGGTACCGGTATGCCCTGCAACACTACTTAGGATGGACTCTTGGGCTAGTGGCTGGACCCTCTCTCACTCCACTCACTGTCTTTCTCTCTCTCTCTCTCTCCCTCCACTCGCTCTCTCTCTCTCTCTCTCTCTCTCTCTCTCTCTCTCCCT
>NC_056441.1:12496666-12569166 GCF_018296145.1 Oncorhynchus tshawytscha | reverse complement strand
TTTTTTTGTATCGTCATGCCCCTCTTGAAATGAGAGAAGCAGGAGGTTTGCCCCCCTTTCTCCCTCCCTCAACCCCTCTCTCCCATAATGTGTCTCCACTCCAACCCAGGTAACTCACTCAGAAGCTTGGGTGACAGGACTTGGCAGCGGTTCAAGAACAACATTAAGGCAGCAGCCATCTAGTGAGTAAGAACATCTCCTCTCAGACAACAAATGCATTGTGGCTGGTTTGGTATGAAAGGTTTCCTTGTAGTGTTTACCTGGGCCAGATCTATTTGGATAGGGTTGATATGAGATGCCTCCATCTTGACACACAGGTGGGTCATTGTTCATTTAGTGATGATGTAGAGAATGAAGACTTCTCAAGATAAGCCTAACCTTACTGGTTTTGTTTGTCATTCATTTAAATGTGCAATTGTTAGTGAGATATGATAACCATAATAGTTTTTTTGTGTTGTGCATTGTCAGCTGTCTATGGTTTAGATTAAGAATAGATAGGTGATGATGACATAGCCTAATTTACACACAGATACCTGAACATAGAAATAGAGTCTGCACGGAGTATACCAAACATAAGGGACACCTTCCTAATATTGAGTTGCATGGAAAGAGCAGGTGTTCTTAATGTTTTGTATACTCATTGTAGTTCTACTGTGATTGTGACGTTATTCTTTAAAAAAGATCTGTCAAGTAGGTTGTTGATCATGGCTAGATAGCCATTTTTAAGTCTTGCCATAGATTTTCAAGCCGATTTCAGTCAACTGTAACTAGGCCACTCAGGAACATTCAATGTCTTCTTAGCAACTCTAGTGTATATTTTGCCTTGTGTTTTAGGTTATTGTTCTGCTGAAAGGTGAATTGATCTCCTAGTGTCTGTTGGAAAGCAGACAACCAGGTTTTCCTCTAGAATTTTGCCTGTGCTTAGCTCTATTCCATTTCTGTTTTTTCCTAAAAAAAACTCCCTATTCCTTGCCGATGACAAGGATACCCATAACATCATGCAGCCACCACCATGCATGAAAATATGAAGAGTGGTACTCAACACGTGTTGTGTTGGATTTGCAAACAGGATGCATGTTTTAGAATATCTGAGCAGTTTCCTTCCTCTTCGGCAACTGAGACAAGAAGGACACCTGTAGCTTTGTAGTGACTGGGTGTATTGATACACCATCCATCCAAAGTATAATTAATAACTTCACCATGCTCATAGAGATGTTCAATGTCTGCTTTTAGGGATGTTTAATAGGTGCTCTTCTTTATTAGGTATACCACCCCATTCCCGATGGTTCGCTCCAAAAGAGAAAAGCAGGCAGACGGACACCAAGGCATTTGGTTACTGGTCAAGTGAACGTTAGAATGGGCAAAACGAGTGACCTAAGCGACTCTAAGTCTCCGGCAGTCCTGTGGGCGAAAACGGCTCGTTGATCAGAGGTCGAAGGAGAATGGCAAGAATCGTGCTACCAGGCAAACAGGGAAATGATGGAGTAGTACCTACTGCCCCCATAGTACCTACTGCCCCTCAGTACCTACCTCCCCTACTGCCCCTACAGCACCTACTGCCCTACAGTACCTATTTCCCCTACTGCCCCTACAGTACCTACTGTCCCTACAGTACCTACTGCCCTACAGTACCTATTTCCCCTACAGTACCTATTTCCCCTACAGTACCTACAGTACCTACTGTCCCTACAGTACCTACTGTCCCTATAGTACCTACTGCCCCTACAGTACCTACAGTACCTACTGTCCCTACAGTACCTACTGTCCCTACTGCCCCTACAGTACCTACAGTACCTACTGTCCCTATAGTACCTACTGTCCCTATAGTACCTACTGTCCCTATAGTACCTACTGCCCCTATAGTACCTACTGCCCCTACTGTCCCTACAGTACCTACTTCCCCTACAGTACCTACTGCCCCTACAGTACCTACTGCCCCTACAGTACCTAAACTATGGCTTTTAACAGCGTCAGTCAGTGTCTGTCTGTCTGCTGATTGTGCTGTGTGTCATATGTGGAGCATGCCAGGAACACTGGGATTATACAGAGCGGGGTGTATTTGCATAGGGAAATAAAGGGTTATCTGTAGCTAAAGTTCCTTGAGTTGATGTCACCACCAGGTTCTGGGAAAACCAATTAAGGCACCATACTGAATAGCCAGGATGAGATGGGGGAAGTTAGCCTACATTGAATGGTGCATGCAATAACACCACTTCAGTGTTAATCTGTAGTCACGCTATGTATCTATTATATGTTGGTTTAATAAGGCAGGCTTCGTGAGACTGCCGCAGGGCTGTTGCATTTGTTGTTGTAAATAGTAGCCTATTCTATTTTACAAATAGGCTGCAGTTGATTCTTGCGTCCTTGTATGGGTACTGTGCATGTGTGTGTGTGTGTGTGTGGCAGTTAGGTCAACCCAACGCTAAACTGGAGATTTCGCTTTGGCCTCATGAGAAGTGCTGGTGTATATATCAGGAACTCTCAGATCAGACTATGGGGTGGCTGTTCACACACTCTGCCCAGACTAGTGTGTCCTCACTAGGAGGGGCGGGGCCTAAGCCTACTCCCAGAGGTGGGACCAAGTCATTGTTTTACAAGTCACAAGTATCAAATCAAAGTATAGTACCTACCTCTGCACTGGCACACGCAAGTATGTCTCAAGTCTTAGCACTCAAGTCCCAAGTCAAGACAGGCAGGTCCGAGTCAAGTCTAAAGGGGCCTAAAGTGTACTGTGTGTAACTTTAGGGTCTGGGCTGTCAGATAGACGGGGCCTAAAGTGTACTGTGTGTATAACTTTAGGGTCAGGGCTGTCAGATAGACGGGGCCTAAAGTGTACTGTGTGTGTAACTTTAGGGTCTGGGCTGTCAGCTAGACAGGGCCTTCCTCCCTGTTTCCTTTCCTAACTGAAGTACTGTGGTGTAGGAGTTTTTCTAGGTGGAGTCCATTGTTAGATGTGGGTTGAGTTAGTTTAGTAGTTAGTCTACTGTGGTCTTAATCAAGATCACCGACATCACGCCACTGAGCGGGATCTATGAAAGGGATTTTGTTGGATGTTTTCCTGCTTGTTATTTCTTTGGTCTTTGAATATCACTCATTTTGCTCCAGGGCCTTTCCTTCAGTAGTGATACGGGGCCTTTCCTTCAGTAGTGATCCAGGGCCTTTCCTTCAGTAGTGATCCGGGGCCTTTCCTTCGGTAGTGATCCGGGGCCTTTCCTTCAGTAGTGATCCGGGGCCTTTCCTTCAGTAGTGATCCGGGGCCTTTCCTTCAGTAGTGATTCCATCTCTTTGCTGTGGTTGATCACAGCAACTTAGGCATACACCACTAAGGGATCGAAGGGCCTGACGAGGCCTACATTCCCCTTTTCCTTCGATTGATTTTGTTAATGATTTATTTGTGCATGACAAGTTGTAGGCCAACTTTACAAGACTTGTGTTTATGACTTATTCTGTTTCCTTTTGGGGGAAACAGAATAAGGCGAGAGGATGATTTTATGTACCGTTTTCACGAGGGCCTCAACAAGCTTCCCTGAACAACACCTCAGGGAGGCATTGCAGAGATGTACTGCATGTTATTTTTAAAAGCAACTCCCAAGAATGGACCTCTGAGAAATATAGCTGCGGTCCTTTCTTGGGTGTAGCAATATTCTGCCCTAACGTTTGGAAGACTTCTATTAGACAAGCACTCCATTCTCACAGAGACCTTTTGGTAGGATCGACATAGCTGCATAAAGGACCAACACCACTTGAGAACGTGCTTCATTTTCTTGTCTTACACTTGAACTGGTCTCCTATATTTTAAGCTTTAAGAAATATGGATTGTTGACGAAGCAGTTGGTCCTTCTGGTCTCTGTGAGCTAAATCCGCCATTATAAATCACACTGCAGGGTTGTTGTTGACACGGTCGGACCTCAAGCTGTTGAAACTGCAGACTTACTGATCCACATAGCACATTGTGACTGCTTTAATTCCTCCCCACCCCTGTGTGTGGTGTGTATGCAGTGTCTCCGGACAAGCGTGTGTATGTGTGTGAGAGCGAGTGTTCCGGTGAGTGGGAGGGGGATTTGTCATACTCCCTGTTAACGTTGGCACACGTGGATGCCCTCTGTCCCAGCCTCACGGCCCCACCCACTCTCCCACTGCAGCAGTGCTACACACACACACACACACACAACCTGTTCCACTTTGTTTACAGTCCTACTGTATTATCAGGCTACCGTGGGGGAGTGAGTCTCAACAAATCCATCTGCTGCCACTTCCCTAAGCAAATCTGCATCTTGTCTGAGCTGGAGAGGAAATTAATACTGTAATGAGTACGCACAGTAGGCTACACGTCGCCATGGTGTTCTCAGAGTTGATGAGATGCCTAGCCATCAAGGGAGGGAATGGGACTAAGAAATACAATAACTAGTCTATGACTGAAACAAAAAAACTGAGCATCCTAAATTGGTTTTAATTTCATGATGTAAAAAATACATATTATCAGAACTTTTCCCTGACCTTCAGAGATGTGGTATGCTGTGGTCTGACCTAGAGATATGTGGTATGCTGTGGTCTGACCTAGAGATATGTGGTATGCTTTGGTCTGACCTTGAGAGATGTGGTATGCTTTGGTCTGACCTTGAGAGATGTGGTATGCTTTGGTCTGACCTTGAGAGATGTGGTATGCTTTGGTCTGACCTAGGGAGATGTGGTATGCTGTGGTCTGACCTAGAGATATGTGGTATGCTTTGGTCTGACCTTGAGAGATGTGGTATGTGGTATGCTGTGACCTGACCTAGGGCGATGTGGTATGCTGTGACCTGACCTAGAAAAATGTAGTATGCTTTGGTCTGACCTTGAGAGATGTGGTATGTTGTGGTCTGACCTTGAGAGATGTGGTATGCTGTGGTCTGACCTTGAGAGATGTGGTATGCTGTTGTCTGACCTTGAGAGATGTGGTATGCTGTTGTCTGACCTTGAGAGATGTGGTATGCTTTGGTCTGACCTTGAGAGATGTGGTATGCTTTGGTCTGACCTTGAGAGATGTGGTATGCTTTGGTCTGACCTAGGGAGATGTGGTATGCTTTGGTCTGACCTTGAGAGATGTGGTATGCTTTGGTCTGACCTTGAGAGATGTGGTATGCTTTGGTCTGACCTAGGGAGATGTGGTATGTTGTGGTCTGACCTTGAGAGATGTGGTATGCTGTGGTCTGACCTTGAGAGATGTGGTATGCTTTGGTCTGACCTTGAGAGATGTGGTATGCTTTGGTCTGACCTTGAGAGATGTGGTATGCTTTGGTCTGACCTAGGGAGATGTGGTATGCTGTGGTCTGACCTTGAGAGATTGTGGTATGCTGTGACCTGACTTTGAGAGATGTGGTATGCTGGGGTCTGACCTTGAGAGATGTGGAATGCGGGACAGGGAGTTGTAAATGGCTCTGTGATCAGAAGGTTACAACAGCTCCCCCCCACCTAAGCCGACCTTCTAACCTCGGTAGCTCAGCAAATATCAATAAATTCGATGGACTGTCAGTGAGCCACCAAGCTTAAAAATGGCCGCCAAGCAACACGGTCCAATAATTCAGATGGCTCATGGCTTGGAGGTGGCTCATCAAAGACACGATCATAGATGAATTGATCAATGGGTGTACAGCCTGGCTGTCCTCACCAAAGCCATTGAAAACAATTAAAATATAAATGGCCAATCCTGAATAAGGCCTCACCAGTCCGCCCAGCTCTCCCTGGGTGTGTTGTGGTTGGTGGTTATTTGTGCCCCTGTCCTCCCCCTGCCTGCCTGGTTGGTTAGCTGGCCTCCTGACTCCTCAGTATGCCCAGTGCAATCCATATCTGGGCCTCTATTTGGGTCAGTCAAGTAGTAACACACATTCACATATACACACACGCGCACACACACGCACATGTACACAAACACGTGCACACACACACACACACGTATAGGCTACATACAAGTACAAACAAGTCCTAGAGGTGCCATGATAATGAGTGTCTAAGGATAAACGGTATCCTATCTTGTTCTATAGACATTATCATCATACTGATCGTAATTCCCCCCCCGAGAGAACATGAAATTACAACTTCTGTTTTATATCTGCATATGAGAACAAATGTTTATCCCTAGAGTTGAGTAACATGGGCAGTTATAGTTTTTGAACTTGTATGAATGCTGGTGTTGGGTGACTTGACATTGAAGGCTGTCTCTCCCAGTGTTCTAGAACTGAAGGTACTTCCCTGGTCCCATTTTGTCACTCAAAACTTTGAGCTTGACCAAATATCAAGTATGGTCCTAATTTATACTGAACAAAAATATAAACTCAACATGTAAAGTGTTGGTCCCATGTTTCATGAGCTGATATAAAATATCACAGAAATGTTCCATACACACAAAATGCTTATTTCTTTAAAATGTTGTTTAAATCCCTGTTAGTGAGCATTTCTTCTTTGCCAAGATAATCCATCCACCTGACAGGTGTGGCATATCAAGAAGCGGATTAAAAAGCATGATCATTACACAGGTGCACCTTGTGCTGGGTACAATTAAAATGGCACTTTTTTTGTCACACAACACAATTCCACAAATGTCTCAAGTTTTGAGGCAGCGTGCAATTGGAATGCTGACTGCAGGAATGTCCACCAGAGCTGTTGCCAAAGTATTTAATGTTTAAATACTGTCATTCTGATTGGCTGGGCCTGACTAGATTGACTGATTTCCTGTTATATGAACTGTAACTCAGTAGAATCATTGAAATTGTTGCATGATGTGTTTATATTTTTGTTCAGTGTAGTTTTGTTTTGGCCTTTTGAACTCACTAGGCCTAGGCTACATAACCTTGTCATATTTCAGTCCACAGAGAACAACATGTAGGGTTCAGTACCATGTGACTGTGTTATGTAACCGTCCTGCAGGCTGAGAGGGAGGGCAGGTAGTAACAGGGTCTTGCTTTTTACTCACACAGACGACGCACTGAATCTGATCCTGTTCTTCAGAATGTTTCTGCTGAGGCCTTTTGTTTGCTTTTCTCTCTCAATACCATTCAGTGGAGAAGAGACTAGACTGTGGAGATCATCATTCTGCCTGGCAACAGCAGTATTGAAAGGGACTAATAGCCTATTCCTCAGGTGCTGAACAGATGGATGTCTCTTCTTTACGACTGTAGTATCATATAGGACACTAGTGGAAATGCTACAGTGGTTGAATGTTACAGTGAAAAAGTATAACATTACTGTATTGTCTTAACTTTGTTGAGCAGGTGATCTACTGTACATAGATATGGCTCAGATAGCCTAGTGGTTAAGAACATTGCCCCAGTAACTGAAAGGTTTCTGGTTTGAATCCCTAAACTGATTAGGTGAAGAATCTGTCGATGTGCCCTTGAGCAAGGCACTTAACCCTAGTTGCTCTGGATAAGAGCGTCTGCTAAATGATGTAAATGTAAAGTTTCTCTTACATTGGTTGCAAATCTGAGACTTTAAAGTACGTATCTTTTATTACATCAGACATCAATACAAGAATAAAGACAAAACCACCACCAATTACCCATATCTAAAGAAATACCCCTCTGATGATATCTCTTTCTCTCAGGGGGTTTTCATTTTGCATCTGATGAGGAAGCCCCTCTGAAGACTAGATTCATATAAGATGAGAGCCTATAATGCACTCCCATCTCTCCCAGGTCTCAGTATATAAATGAAAAGTGTCAGAGAGAGACAGGGAGAGACGTTTTAACGTTAACGTGGACATTGGATAGTGTAATCTCAGATTGGAACATTAAACCAACAGTTCCAGCACACACTCACCAATTTCCTTCTGAAACCCTGGCCCCCTCATGTACAGTCACGGCTCTATGTACCCTCAGCCTCCTCTCAGCATGTCCTGTCTCTCCCTCTCCTCTCTCACTCCTCTCTCTCTCTCCTCTCTCCCCCTCCCTCTCCTCTCTCCCTCTCCTCTCTCTCTCCCCTCTCTCCTTGTCTCTCTCTCTCCATATACAGTATATACATATTGCGCTCTATCTCCCTTAATCCTCCTCTCCTCTCCTCTCTCGCTCTATATATACAGTACATACATCTTGCGCTCTATCTCCCTTAATCCCCATCTCTCTACACTCCACTCCACTCCACGCACAACTGTCTTACAGGCTGTGTGAGAGCTAAGCCTAACCCAGAGAGCCTCCCCAGGTCACAATGTAATTAACCTCCACTGCTGTCCAGGTGCTAAAATGTCTTGGTTGACTGCTACAGGAGCTCCTATCCCGCACAGAGACGGAAGAGGAAGCAAGACATCCCACTCCCTAATTTTTTTTCTGGATCATATACAGTCAATGAACTAAGTAGACCAGACCCAGCTGCTATCACATTGGTGACTTTGGGAGAGCCACCCCTTAAGTAAACCTGAACTGTGAACGTTTGTTTCAATGGTAAATGGCCTGAGAAAGACCTCTTCATTTATCCACCATCTTTGTCGTGCCCCCGGAGTCAGACGTGTTCTGAGATGTGATTGGCATTTGCCACTCACTGCCTCTGCCTTTAAAAACCAACAGGAAGCTACTGATTCACTCACACAGACCAGCCTGATATTTCCCCATCCCAGACTCAATCCTCTGAGTCATTCTAATGCCTAGCTGTTTGTTCAGGACACAACAGTACACACGCAGACACACACACACACACACACACACACCCACACCCACAGACAGACAGTAGGGGTTGGTTATTAAAGGCAGCTTTATTCATGCTTTATCACAGGATAAAGGAGGATACTGAAAATCCCCCGGGAGGTGTGTGAGGAGTGAGTGGGTCCTCTCTCTGTCGCTCTCTCTCCCTCCCTCTCTCTATACTCTACCCTGTACAGTATGCACCAGTCTCTGCCCAGAGGCTTAAACACTACGAATAGCCAGATGACTATGAACTAGGCCTTTTACATGCTTAAATCATCAAATCATCTTTGATTCAACTCAGAGTTTTTTAAACAATGTTGTGAATCTGTTTCCACCTTTTCCACAATCAAACTGACCCATATCATTCTGTATTAGACTAGTGTGGTTCAGTACAGGTTGGCATGGTTCAGTTTTCTGCAGTCTTACTGGAATTTTAAAAACGTTACTGTCATTAGTCTGCCAACCTCCATTTTAATAACTAACTCTCCTCTCTCTCTCTCTCTCTCTCTCTCTCTCTCTCTCTCTCTCTCTGGCTTACTGGCAACTATTCCCGTGGTGCATCCTGGGTATGTGCAGATTGATCGGCCACTCGATGGGGATTCACAGAGGAGCTCTCACCTGTGTCGCCTCCTGCCCTCCGCCCTGCCGCCTGCCCTCCCTCTTCTGCACCTCCTCCACACACATCATGAAACTGGTATTAACTGAATGGCAATTGATATGGATTTTTACTGATTCTAGTAGACAGTAAACCAACTAACACAGATAGGGAGGAAAAGCCATCTCATTTTCACACGTCCTTCTTCACACTAAATGAACCTGCCTGTGGGGTTCTGAGCTGCCGGAGTTGACAGCCCACCCTGAAAAACAACCCAATGCCTCCTTAAGGAACACACAAGGAATGTATTGTATGCTTTAAGAGATGATTCTTTCTTCCTGATAACGACATTCGAGGACATCGACAGCAGAGGGAGCTACTTTGAGGACGAGCTCACACCTGTCACCGCCAGTGTATGAATACAGAGCTATTTTTTTATTTAGTTTTGAATCTATTTTTTTTTCTGGAGCCTGAAGGGTTGTGCGTTTGGCTGTGTGCATGCCGAAGAAGAAGAAAATGGCTCCCCAGAACTCTGAGGCCGATGCTATGCAAGTGCAGGGGGTAATGGTGGTCCCCGCTGCTAAGAAAACCACCACAGGTTCTGCCTCCACAGGAGACGGAGGAGCAGGAGGAGGTTTGGTGCTGGAGTCATGCCAGGAGGAGTCGGTGAGCGAGGGGTCTATAGACCGGATCCCGCTGCGCCAGTGGGTGATGCACGGAGCCGTCATGTTCGGACGAGAGTTCTGCTACGCCATGGAAACAGCCCTGGTTACGCCTGTACTGCTGCAAATAGGTAAGAGATCACTATATAAAACATGGAGATTGTACAGATATGTGCACACGTATGTAAACACACACACACAGCAAGAGTTAACCAGAGTCATGCAGATGATGAAGGAGCCAGGTGGGTGAATTCACATACTCTACTATACTGTTGACTCTGCCCACACATCATATCCCCACATCTATATCAACACAGCATATCCCCACATCTATATCAACACATCATATCCCCACATCTATATCAACACAGCATATCCCCACATCTATATCAACACATCATATCAACACAGCATATCCCCACATCTATATCAACACATCATATCCCCACATCTATATCAACACAGCATATCCCCACATCTATATCAACACATCATATCCCCATATCTAAATCAACACAGCATATCCCCACATCTATATCCACACAACCTATCCCCACATCTATATCCACACAACCTATCCCCACATCTATATCAACACAGCATATCCCAACGTCTATATCTCCACATCTATATCAACACAGCATATCCCCACATCTATATCCACACAACCTATCCCCACATCTATATCCACACAACCTATCCCCACATCTATATCCACACAACCTATCCCCACATCTATATCCATATCCCCACATCTATATCAACACAGCATATCCCAACGTCTATATCTCCACATCTATATCCACACAACTATATCCCCACATCTATATCCACACAACTATATCCCCACATCTATATCCACACAACTTATCCCCACATCTATATCCACACAACCTATCCCCACATCTATATCCACACAACCTATCCCCACATCTATATCCACACAACCTATCCCCACATCTATATCAACACAGCATATCCCAACGTCTATATCCCCACATCTATATCAACACAACATATCCCCACATCTATATCAACACAGCATTTCCCCACATCTATATCAACACAGCATTTCCCCACGTCTATATCAACACAGCATTTTCCCACGTCTATATCAACACAGCATATCCCCACATCTATATCAACACAGCATATCCCCACGTCTATATCAACACAGCATATCCCCACGTCTATATCCACACAGCATATCCACACGTCTATATCAACACAGCATTTCCACACATCTATAATCAACACAGCATTTCCACACAACATATACAAACGTCCATCGTAAACACATTGGATAAGAATTCAAGGTCCTTCCTGCTCTTCAGTGTTCCTGCCACAGCCCTAATAACAGGCCTGCCTAGGAAAGACAAGGCTCCAGTCCTTTTACAGTCCATCTGATTAGATGCTATCTCGACTGTAAACAGTAAATCATACTGTTTGACTGGCCTGGGGTCGTGGCGGCAGCAAAGTATAGAGACACTGGATGTGACTTAGCAGAGGATTAGAATAACCACGTGGGGGATGCTGGGGGATGCGCTGATACACCAGTGTTCTTCTTGACTAATGATAGCTCAGTCGACTACAGCTGTGGATAAAAAATCACCTAACAAATACTTTTTCAGATGTAGTGAAGAGGGGCTGTGTTTCCATCAGGATAACTGTTCTGTTATTAATGCCATTAAATCATCCTTTGAGTCCATCCAGCCACCTCTGTCTGACGGCAGTTTTGATTCCAGTGTTTATAAGGTCTAGCTAGCTCGCTGTCTCTGGCTGTCCATGCCTCTAAATGTGTGTCTGCTTGGGGATTACAGCTCTCTGAAACACCACAATCCATCCTGGCCTCAAAGACACTCTACCTACCTCACCGTTCTCACGTCAAGCCACCTCACAGAGGGGGTGGGGGGTAAAGGGAGAGATGTGTGGAGTGAGAGAGAGAGAGACATTCTCTGCTCAGAGCTTTGACTGAGTTTACAACTCCATGTGTTCCCTGCACCCATTCTCAGGCCATTTACTTTATAGTATACTACATTTGACCAGGGCCTATAGACCTACCTCCTCACTCAGACTGAGTTTCAATGATAGTGTGGGTGACATTGCGTGCTCTGGGTTATCTACCAAGGGCATGGTACTGGAGCAGAGTCCAGTCCAGGGAAACACCGCTGTGGAAGTGACTTAGCGTTTGACTTCAGTATTGTCTGACTGTGTTCATCATAAGGTGAGACAATGCCGTCCGTCATTACAGTCTGTTGTAACGTCTCTTCGTTCTCTCCTTTGACGTAAAGTAGGCCTCTGTCGTCACAAGCTATCACTGATTGATGTGTAATTCGTTTTTGGCAGAGTGACAACCCAATTTCCTACCCTTGGTAGGTAAAATTCTATATATACCATTGTACATTATCATACACACTATTCCCTATACTGTATAGTGCCCAATATAATGCACTACTTTTGACTGTTAAAGAAGTGACTTTTCTCCCATAGCAATATGAAGCCATAGGCAACGAGTTAGACTAAATAGGTGCCCCAGGGAATAGGCCTAAACTAGAAACCCAGTACCCTGCATTCTGACCATCAGTTTCCTCCTGGGAAAGACAGAGAGCAGCAGTATTGTTCTTGATGTGCAGGTTAGGATGGCGACCCACTGTGTAACTGCACTTTTCTTTTGTTGTTATTGAGCGTTTATTTGAACCTAGCCTGATGAGCCCGTCATGAACTGCTACAGACTTATATCTATCCTACCCTGCCTTTCTAAGGTCTTCGAAAGCCAAGTCAACAAACAGATTACCGACCATTTCCAATCCCACCATACCGTCTCCGCTATGCAATCTGGTTTCAGAGCTGGTCATGGGTGCACCTCAGCCACGCTCAAGGTCCTAAACGATATCTTAACCGCCATCGATAAGAAACAATACTGTGCAGCCGTATTCATTGACCTGGCCAAGGCTTTCGACTCTGTTAATCACCACATCCTCATCGGCAGACTCGATAGCCTTGGTTTCTCAAACGATTGCCTCGTCTGGTTCATCAACTACTTCTCTGATAGAGTTCAGTGTGTCAAATCGGAGGGCCTGTTGTCCGGGCCTCTGGCAGTGTCTATGGGGGTGCCACAGCGTTCAATTCTTGGACCGACTCTCTTCTCTGTATACATCAATGATGTCGCTCTTGCTGCTGGTGAGTCTCTGATCCACCTCTACGCAGACGACACCATTCTGTATGCTTCTGGCCCTTCTTTGGACACTGTGTTAACAACCCTCCAGGCAAGCTTCAATGCCATACAACTCTCCTTCCATGGCCTCCAATTGCTCTTAAATACAAGTAAAACTAAATGCAACCGATCGCTGCCTGCACCTGCCCGCCCGTCCAACATTACTACTCTGGACGGTTCTGACTTAGAATATGTGGACAACTACAAATACCTAGGTGTCTGGTTAGACTGTAAACTCTCCTTCCAGACTCACATCAAACATCTCCAATCTAAAGTTAAATCTAGAATTGGCTTCCTATTTCGCAACAGAACATCCTTCACTCATGCTGCCAAACATACCCTCGTAAAACTGACTATCCTACCGATCCTCGACTTCGGTGATGTCACTTACAAAATAGCCTCCAATAACCTACTCAATAAATTGGATGCAGTCTATCACAGTGCCATCCGTTTTGTCACCAAACCCCCATATATTACCCACCACTGCAACCTGTACGCTCTCGTTGGCTGGTCCTCGCTTCATACTCATCGCCAAACCCACTGGCTCCAGGTCATCTCCAAGACCCTGCTAGGTAAAGTCCCCCCTTATCTCAGCTCGCTGGTCACCATAGCAGCACCCACCTGTAGCACGCGCTCCAGCAGGTATATCTCTCTGGTCACCCCCAAAACCAATTCTTCTTTTGGCTGCCTCTCCTTCCAGTTCTCTGCTGCCAATGACTGGAACGAACTACAAAAATCTATGAAACTGGAAACACTTATCTCCCTCACTAGCTTTAAGCACCAGCTGTCAGAGCAGTTTACAGATTACTGCACCTGTACATAGCCCATCTATAATTTAGCCCAAACAACTACCTCTCCCCTACTGTATTTATTTTTTGCACCCCATTATTTCTATTTCTACTTTGCACATTCTTCCACTGCAAATCTACCATTGCAGTGTTTTACTTGCTATATTGTATTTACTTTGCCACCATGCCTTTACCTCCCTTATCTCATCTCATTCGCTCACGTCGTATATAGACTTATTTATACTGCATTATTGACTGTATGTTTGTTTTACTCCATGTGTAACTCTGTGTTGTTGTATGTGTAGGCAGCTCACGTAGGGGATGTTTGTTGACACAGCCTACAGTAGAGAAGGGTAATGGTATTTTCCACTAGAGCTGTTCAAATACAATTATGTAAACTGACATCACTGTAGGATGGTGACAGTCAGGGTCAGATTCAACTGAACTGATTCGGCTCGAGACGCCTCAATTCCTTGGTCTGCTGGTGGTTGTCATTGCTGTTCAGCGTTCTGATTAGTTCACCGTTTGAGGTCTCGCCTTAGTACACTCTTAGAAAAAAGATAACATCTTTATTTTAAGAGTGTTGTAATAACTGTGTCATGGGTCTTCAGAAGTGTCATTTATGCATTTATGCATTTATGCTGAGTCAGGTGTGCAGGGTATGTACGGGTGGGGGGGGGGCAGAGCGGGATCGTGATGAAGGGGTAGGAGGGGGAGAGAGTGGGAACGTGATGAAGGGGTAGGAGGGGGAGAGAGTGGGAACGTGATGAAGGGGTAGGAAGGGGGAGAGAGTGGGAACGTGATGAAGGGGTAGGAAGGGGGAGAGTGGGAACGTGATGAAGGGGTAGGAAGGGGGAGAGTGGGAACGTGATGAAGGGGTAGGAAGGGGAGAGTGGGAACGTGATGAAGGGGTAGGAGGGGGAGACAGTGGGAACGTGATGAAGGGTTAGGAAGGGGAGAGTGGGAACGTGATGAAGGGGAAGTGAGTGGGAACGTGATGAAGGGGGAGAGAGTGGGAACGTGATGAAGGGGTAGGAAGGGGAGAGAGTGGGAACGTGATGAAGGGGAAGTGAGTGGGAACGTGATGAAGGGGAGAGAGTGGGAAGGGAACGAAGGGGTAGGAAGGGAGAGAGTGGGAACGTGATGAAGGGGTAGGAAGGGGGAGAGTGGGAACGTGATGAAGGGGAAGTGAGTGGGAACGTGATGAAGGGGTAGGAAGGGGAGAGAGTGGGAACGTGATGAAGGGGAAGTGAGGGGAACGTGATGAAGGCGGAGAGAGTGGGAAGGGAACGAAGGGGTAGGAAGGGGAGAGAGTGGGAACGTGATGAAGGGGTAGGAAGGGGGAGAGTGGGAACGTGATGAAGGGGGAGAGAGTGGGAACGTGATGAAGGGGTAGGAAGGGGAGAGAGTGGGAACGTGATGAAGGGGTAGGAAGGGGAGAGAGGGGAACGTGATGAAGGGGTAGGAAGGGGAGAGAGAGGGGAACGTGATGAAGGGGGAGAGAGGGGAACGTGATGAAGGGATAGGAGGGGGAGAGAGGGGAACGTGATGAAGGGGTAGGAGGGGGAGAGAGTGGCAACGTGATGAAGGGGTAGGAAGGGGAGAGTGGGAACGTGATGAAGGGGTAGGAGGGGGAGACAGTGGGAACGTGATGAAGGGGAGAGAGTGGGAACGTGATGAAGGGATAGGAGGGGGAGAGAGTGGGAACGTGATGAAGGGGTAGGAGGGGGAGAGAGTGGCAACGTGATGAAGGGGTAGGAAGGGGAGAGTGGGAACGTGATGAAGGGGAAGTGAGTGGGAACGTGATGAAGGGGTAGGAAGGGGAGAGAGTGGGAATGTGATGAAGGGGAAGTGAGTGGGAACGTGATGAAGGCGGAGAGAGTGGGAAGGGAACGAAGGGGTAGGAAGGGGAGAGAGTGGGAACGTGATGAAGGGGTAGGAAGGGGGAGAGTGGGAACGTGATGAAGGGGGAGAGAGTGGGAACGTGATGAAGGGGTAGGAAGGGGAGAGAGTGGGAACGTGATGAAGGTGTAGGAAGGGGGAGAGAGTGGGAACGTGATGAAGGGGTAGGAAGGGGGAGAGAGTGGGAACGTGATGAAGGGGAGAGAGTGGGAACGTGATGAAGGGATAGGAGGGGGAGAGAGTGGGAACGTGATGAAGGGGAAGGAAGGGGGAGAGAGTGGGAACGTGATGAAGGGGTAGGAAGGGGGAGAGTGGGAACGTGATGAAGGGGTAGGAAGGGGGAGAGTGGGAACGTGATGAAGGGGTAGGAGGGGGAGACAGTGGGAACGTGATGAAGGGTTAGGAAGGGGGAGAGTGGGAACGTGATGAAGGGGAAGTGAGTGGGAACGTGATGAAGGGGGAGAGAGTGGGAACGTGATGAAGGGGTAGGAAGGGGAGAGAGTGGGAACGTGATGAAGGGGAAGTGAGTGGGAACGTGATGAAGGGGAGAGAGTGGGAAGGAACGAAGGGGTAGGAAGGGGAGAGAGTGGGAACGTGATGAAGGGGTAGGAAGGGGGAGAGTGGGAACGTGATGAAGGGGGAGAGAGTGGGAACGTGATGAAGGGGTAGGAAGGGGAGAGAGTGGGAACGTGATGAAGGGGTAGGAAGGAGAGAGTGGGAACGTGATGAAGGGGTAGGAAGGGGGAGAGTGGGAACGTGATGAAGGGGAAGTGAGTGGGAACGTGATGAAGGGGTAGGAAGGGGAGAGAGTGGGAACGTGATGAAGGGGAAGTGAGTGGGAACGTGATGAAGGAGAGAGGGGAAGGGAACGAAGGGGTAGGAAGGGGAGAGAGTGGGAACGTGATGAAGGGGTAGGAAGGGGAGAGGGGAACGTGATGAAGGGGGAGAGAGTGGGAACGTGATGAAGGGGTAGGAAGGGGAGAGAGTGGGAACGTGATGAAGGTGTAGGAAGGGGGAGAGAGTGGGAACGTGATGAAGGGGTAGGAAGGGGGAGAGAGTGGGAACGTGATGAAGGGGGAGAGAGGGGAACGTGATGAAGGGATAGGAGGGGGAGAGAGTGGGAACGTGATGAAGGGGTAGGAGGGGGAGAGAGTGGCAACGTGATGAAGGGGTAGGAAGGGGAGAGTGGGAACGTGATGAAGGGGTAGGAGGGGGGAGACAGTGGGAACGTGATGAAGGGGAGAGAGTGGGAACGTGATGAAGGGATAGGAGGGGGGAGAGAGTGGGAACGTGATGAAGGGGTAGGAGGGGGAGAGAGTGGCAACGTGATGAAGGGGTAGGAAGGGGGAGCGTGGGAACGTGATGAAGGGGAAGTGAGTGGGAACGTGATGAAGGGGTAGGAAGGGGAGAGAGTGGGAACGTGATGAAGGGGAAGTGAGTGGGAACGTGATGAAGGCGGAGAGAGTGGGAAGGGAACGAAGGGGTAGGAAGGGGAGAGAGGGGAACGTGATGAAGGGGTAGGAAGGGGAGAGTGGGAACGTGATGAAGGGGAGAGAGTGGGAACGTGATGAAGGGGTAGGAAGGGGAGAGAGTGGGAACGTGATGAAGGTGTAGGAAGGGGAGAGAGTGGGAACGTGATGAAGGGGTAGGAAGGGGAGAGAGTGGGAACGTGATGAAGGGGAGAGAGTGGGAACGTGATGAAGGGATAGGAGGGGAGAGAGTGGGAACGTGATGAAGGGGTAGGAGGGGGAGAGAGTGGCAACGTGATGAAGGGGTAGGAAGGGGGAGAGTGGGAACGTGATGAAGGGGTAGGAGGGGGAAGACAGTGGGAACGTGATGAAGGGTTAGGAAGGGGGAGAGTGGGAACGTGATGAAGGGAAGTGAGTGGGAACGTGATGAAGGGGCAGTGAGTGGGAACGTGATGAAGGGGGATGAGAGTGGGAACGTGATGAAGGGGTAGGAAGGGGAGAGAGTGGGAACGTGATGAAGGGGAAGTGAGTGGGAACGTGATGAAGGGGGAGAGAGGGGAAGGGAACGAAGGGGTAGGAAGGGGAGAGAGGGAACGTGATGAAGGGGTAGGATGGGGGAGAGTGAGAACGTGATGAAGGGGGAGAGTGAGAACGTGATGAAGGGGGAGAGTGGGAACGTGATGAAGGGGTAGGAAGGGGAGAGAGTGGGAACGTGATGAAGGGGTAGGAAGGGGAGAGAGTGGGAACGTGATGAAGGGGTAGGAAGGGGAGAGAGTGGGAACGTGATAAAGGGGGAGAGAGTGGGAACATGGTGAAGGGGTAGGAAGGGGAGAGAGTGGGAATGTGATAAAGGGGAGAGAGTGGGAACATTAGGAAGGGGGAGAGAGTGGGAACATGATGAAGGGGTAGGAAGGAAGAGAGTGGGAACGTGATGAAGGGGTAGGAAGGGGAGAGAGTGGGAACGTGATGAAGGGGTAGGAAGGGGGAGAGTGGGAATGTGATAACTGGGGAGAGTGTGGGAACATGGTGAAGGGGTAGGAAGGGGAGAGAGTGGGAACATGATGAAGGGGAGCTAGTGGGAACTTGATGAAGGGGTACGAAGGGGAGAGAGGGGAACATGATGAAGGGGGAGAGAGTGGGAACATGATGAAGGGGTAGGAAGGGGAGAGAGTGGGAACGTGATGAAGGGGTAGGAAGGGGGAGAGAGGAACGTGATGAAGGGGTAGGAAGGGGGAGAGAGGGAACGTGATGAAGGGGAGAGAGTGGGAACATGGTGAAGGGGTAGGAAGGGGAGAGAGTGGGAATGTGATAAAGGGGAGAGTGTGAACATGGTGAAGGGGTAGGAAGGGGGAGACAGTGGGAACGTGATGAAGGGTTGGGAAGGTGATGAATGGGAAGAGAGTGGGAACGTGATGAAGGGGAAGAGAGTGGGAACGTGATGAAGGGGTAGGAGGGGGAGAGAGTGGGAACGTGATGAAGGGTTAGGAAGGGGAGAGTGGGAACGTGATGAAGGGTTAGGAAGTGGGAGAGTGGGAACGTGATGAAGGGTTAGGAAGGGGGAGAGGGGAACGTGATGAAGGGGAAGAGAGTGGGAACGTGATGAAGGGGAAGTGAGTGGGAACGTGATGAAGGGGTAGGAAGGGGAGAGAGTGGGAACGTGATGAAGGGGAAGTGAGTGGGAACGTGATGAAGGCGGAGAGAGTGGGAAGGGAACGAAGGGGTAGGAAGGGGAGAGAGTGGGAACGTGATGAAGGGGTAGGAAGGGGGAGAGTGGGAACGTGATGAAGGGGAGAGAGTGGGAACGTGATGAAGGGGTAGGAAGGGGAGAGAGGGGACGTGATGAAGGGGTAGGAAGGGGGAGAGAGTGGGAACGTGATGAAGGGGTAGGAAGGGGGAGAGAGGGGAACGTGATGAAGGGGAGAGAGTGGGAACGTGATGAAGGGATAGGAGGGGGAGGGGGAGAGAGTGGAACGTGATGAAGGGGTAGGAGGGGGAGAGAGTGGCAATGTGATGAAGGGGTAGGAAGGGGAGAGTGGGAACGTGATGAAGGGGTAGGAGGGGGAGACAGTGGGAACGTGATGAAGGGTTAGGAAGGGGGAGAGTGGGAACGTGATGAAGGGGAAGTGAGTGGGAACGTGATGAAGGGGAAGTGAGTGGGAACGTGATGAAGGGGGAGAGAGTGGAAGGAACGAAGGGGGTAGGAAGGGGAGAGTGGGAACGGATGAAGGGGTAGGATGGGGAGAGTGAGAACGTGATGAAGGGGGAGAGAGTGGGAACGTGATGAAGGGGAGAGAGTGGGAACGTGATGAAGGGGTAGGAAGGGGAGAGAGGGGAACGTGATGAAGGGGTAGGAAGGGGGAGAGAGTGGGAACGTGATGAAGGGGTAGGAAGGGGGAGAGAGTGGGAACGTGATAAAGGGGGAGAGAGTGGGAACATGGTGAAGGGGTAGGAAGGGGAGAGAGTGGGAATGTGATAAAGGGGAGAGAGAGTGGGAACATTAGGAAGGGGGAAGAGTGGGAACATGATGAAGGGGTAGGAAGGGAAGAGAGTGGGAACGTGATGAAGGGGTAGGAAGGGGAGAGTGGGAACGTGATGAAGGGGTAGGAAGGGGGAGAGAGTGGGAATGTGATAACTGGGGAGAGTGTGGGAACATGGTGAAGGGTAGGAAGGGGAGAGAGTGGGAACATGATGAAGGGGGAGCTAGTGGGAACTTGATGAAGGGGTACGAAGGGGGAGAGAGTGGGAACATGATGAAGGGGAGAGAGGGGAACATGATGAAGGGGTAGGAAGGGGAGAGAGAGTGGGAACGTGATGAAGGGGTAGGAAGGGGAGAGAGTGGGAACGTGATGAAGGGGTAGGAAGGGGGAGAGAGTGGGAACGTGATGAAGGGGAGAGAGTGGGAACATGGTGAAGGGGTAGGAAGGGGAGAGAGTGGGAATGTGATAAAGGGGAGAGAGTGTGAACATGGTGAAGGGGTAGGAAGGGGGAGACAGTGGGAACGTGATGAAGGGTTGGGAAGGTGATGAATGGGAAGAGAGTGGGAACGTGATGAAGGGGAAGAGAGTGGGAACGTGATGAAGGGGTAGGAGGGGGAGAGAGTGGGAACGTGATGAAGGGTTAGGAAGGGGGAGAGTGGGAACGTGATGAAGGGTTAGGAAGGGGGAGAGTGGGAACGTGATGAAGGGTTAGGAAGGGGAGAGTGGGAACGTGATGAAGGGGAAGAGAGTGGGAACGTGATGAAGGGGTAGGAAGGGGGGAGAGAGTGGGAACGTGATGAAGGGTAAGGAAGGGGGAGAGAGGGAATGTGATGAAGGGGAAGAGAGTGGAACGTGATGAAGGGGAGAGAGTGGGAACGTGATGAAGGGGTAGGAAGGGGGAGAGAGTGGGAACGTGATGAAGGGGTAGGAAGGGGGAGAGAGTGGGAATGTGATAACTGGGGAGAGTGTGGGAACATGGTGAAGGGGTAGGAAGGGGAGAGAGTGGGAACATGATGAAGGGGGAGCTAGTGGGAACTTGATGAAGGGAACGGGGGAGAGAGTGGGAACATGATGAAGGGGAGAGAGTGGGAACATGATGAAGGGGTAGGAAGGGGAGAGAGTGGGAACGTGATGAAGGGGTAGGAAGGGGGAGAGAGTGGGAACGTGATGAAGGGGTAGGAAGGGGAGAGAGTGGGAACGTGATGAAGGGGAGAGAGTGGGAACATGGTGAAGGGGTAGGAAGGGGGAGAGTGGGAATGTGATAAAGGGGAGAGAGTGTGAACATGGTGAAGGGGTAGGAAGGGGAGACAGTGGGAACGTGATGAAGGGTTGGGAAGGTGATGAATGGGAAGAGAGTGGGAACGTGATGAAGGGGAAGAGAGTGGGAACGTGATGAAGGGGTAGGAGGGGGAGAGAGTGGGAACGTGATGAAGGGTTAGGAAGGGGGAGAGAGTGGAATGTGATGAAGGGGTAGGAAGGAGAGAGTGGGAATGTGATAAAGGGGGAGAGAGTGGGAACATGGTGAAGGGGTAGGAAGGGGGAGAGAGTGGGAATGTGTTAAAGGGGGAGAGAGTGGGAAGATGATGAAGGGGAGAGAGTGGGAACATGATGAAGGGGTAGGAAGGGGAGAGAGTGGGAACGTGATGAAGGGGTAGGAAGGGGAGAGAGTGGGAACGTGATGAAGGGGTAGGAAGGGGAGAGAGGGGAACGTGATGAAGGGGGAGAGAGTGGGAACATGGTGAAGGGGTAGGAAGGGGGAGAGAGTGGGAACATGATGAAGGGGAGAGAGGGGAACATGATGAAGGGGTAGGAAGGGGGAGAGTGGGAACATGATGAAGGGGTAGGAAGGGAGAGAGTGGGAACGTGATGAAGGGGTAGGAAGGGGGAGAGAGTGGGAACGTGATGAAGGGGTAGGAAGGGGAGAGAGTGGGAACGTGATGAGGGAGAGAGTGGGAACATGGTGAAGGGGTAGGAAGGGGAGAGAGTGGGAATGTGATAAAGGGGGAGAGAGTGGGAACATGGTGAAGGGGTAGGAAGGGGGAGACAGTGGGAACGTGATGAAGGGTTAGGAAGGGGAGAGAGTGGGAATGTGATGAAGGGGAAGAGAGTGTGAACGTTATGAAGGGGGAGAGAGTGGGAACGTGATGAAGGGGTAGGAAGGGGAGAGAGTGGGAACGTGATGAAGGGGTAGGAAGGGGGAGAGAGTGGGAATGTGATAAAGGGGGAGAGAGTGGGAACGTGATGAAGGGGGAGAGAGTGGGAACATGGTGAAGGGGTAGGAAGGGGAGAGAGTGGGAATGTGTTAAAGGGGAGAGAGTGGGAACATGGTGAAGGGGTAGGAAGGGGTAGAGAGTGGGAACATGATGAAGGGGAGAGAGTGGGAACATGATGAAGGGGTAGGAAGGGGAGAGAGTGGGAATGTGATGAAGGGGTAGGAAGGGGAGAGAGTGGGAATGTGATAAAGGGGGAGGAAGGGGAGAGAGTGGGAATGTGATGAAGGGGAGAGAGTGGGAACATGGTGAAGGGGCAGGAAGGGGAGAGAGTGGGAATGTGATAAAGGGGAGAGAGTGGGAACATGGTGAAGGGGTAGGAAGGGGGAGACAGTGGGAATGTGATGAAGGGTTAGGAAGGGGAGAGAGTGTGAATGTGATAACGGGGGAGAGAGTGGGAATGTGATAAAGGGGAGAGAGTGGGAACATGGTGAAGGGGTAGAGAGCGTGAATGTGATAAAGGGGAGAGAGTGGGAACATGGTGAAGGGGCAGAGAGCGTGAATGTGATAAAGGGGGAGAGAGTGGGAACATGGTGAAGGGGCAGAGAGCGTGAATGTGATAAAGGGGGAGAGAGCGGGGCAGAGGGTTGGTAAGAGGGAGTGGATGGAGTGATGTACAGATGTGACATAAGCAACGCTAAGAGGTAGCACGCAAGGTTTATGGAACTATTTTTTTCTTTAAAAAAAAAAGATGTGTATATATATATATATATATATTTACCCAGGCTGTTAAGTACAGTATATGCAAAAGTGTGTGAACTCTATGGTCTGAGTCTCCTGTGAATGTGTGGCTGGCTCCTTTCCCCAACAGGAACCCACTCATGGCTCATAAACGTGGGAACAATATCCCCGTATCAGGGCTTTTTGCTCATTTTTCAACCACACACATTGTTTATTATTTTCTTCACAGAAGGGTAACGACCAAAAATGTGACATTTGTTTAGATGAATAAGCCTAGCTCATCTGAACCACATGATATACGAGAACTATACAGTGCATGGGAATATAGGTTATAAGTACTACTGTCTACCTGAATAGGCCTAGAGCGAATGGCATTACACCAGACAATGTATGGGAACTAGACGATATACACTGAGTATACCAGACATTATGAACATCTTCCTAATATTGAATTTTCTCTCTCTCTCTCTCTCTCTCTCTCTCTCGCTTTCTCTCTCTCTCTCTCTCTCTCGCTTTCTCTCTCTCTCTCTTTCTCTCTCTCTCTCTCTCTCTCTCTCTCGCTTTCTCTCTCTCTCAGTTTCTCTCTCTCTCTCTCTCTCCTCTCTGTCTTTCTCTCTCTCTGTCTCTCTCTCTCTACTCTCTCTCTCTCTCTCTCTCTCTCTCTCTGTGTGTGTCTAACATTAAGAATAATACCAGTTTACATGACAACTGCCCTTATGACTAAGGTTACTCTAGACCTACTGTTACATAAACTTATGACTAAGGTTACTCTAGACCTACTGTTATATAAACTCATAAAGTTAATCTAGGCCTAATGTTGTATAAACTCATGCATAAGGTTAATCTAGTTTTACTGTTGTATAAACTCATAAATAAGGTTGTGGATTTGCTCTAATCTATAGAAAGCCAGGCTTGCTAAGACTGTGTTTGGATGTTGGAACCTGGATCCACCCCAGCCTTATTGTCACACCCTGTGTGATCTGAGTGGGCATTCTATGTTACATGTCTAGTTTGTCTAGTTCTATGTTTGGCCTGATATGGTTCTCAATCAGAGGCAGGTGTTAGTCATTGTCTCTGATTGGGAACCATATTTAGGTAGCCTGTTTGGTGTTGGGTTTTGTGGGTGATTGTTCCTGTCTCTGTGTTTGCACCAGATAGGGCTGTTTTAGGTTTTTCACTGTTCTTGTTTTTGTTATTGTTAGTCTGTTCATGTATAGTTTTCTTCTTTAAATAACCATGAATAGAAACCACGCTGCGTTTTGGTCCGCCTCTCCTTCAAGTCAAGAAAACCGTTACACTTATGTTTGGATGTTGGAAGGCTGGTTATAGGTTTAGATGGATCCAGGTTATGTGCCTTTAGTGTTGTTACAGGGAGGAGTTAAGGGTGTGAATGTTGAAACGTTAAAACAAAAGTTAAGATCCTTAACGTTAAGAAAAATCCCTAAGGGAAACGACTACTTCAAGGTCTCGGAGCGAGTGACGTTATCGATTTGAAACGCCACTAGCGCGCACCGCTAACTAGCCAGCCATTTCATATTAGTTACATAGGCACGTTTGACTGTCCACTGATATATGCTACATAGACAGTCAAACGTGCCTATTTCTAGGTTTTTACTATTTCGTAATAGCTGCAGTAGGACGTGTGATTTGAGTACTATCATCATGCTGCAGAGTAAGCAAAAAATCTAACCAGCCATGCTTCAATTGAGGCTAAATATTTGATTACGCCCCAACACAGTAAAACAACACATCTGTCCGACAGCCGGGTCATCTTGGTTATTTTCCATCCCCAGTGCAAATTAAATGCGAACTTCACAGATTTTCCGGCTGCCCGATGAACTAACGGTAGGCATATCGTATGATTGTATTATAACACCACGCCACTGGCTAATCCCTGGCATCCCTGCCCTATGGTATGTTGTCCAGAAATGCCAACTATTTGCAAGGCAGCAAGGAGGCTTCCATTTTGTCCATCCGTGTTTACTTCCCTATGCTGAATAAGAAGAATCACCACAAAGAGATGTAGATTGAGAAGTTTGCTAGGCGGGAATGTGTGAGCCGGCACATTTTTTAAACCCCCCCCCCCCACCTGTTTTTCTCTGTGGAATCATTTTTGGGGGGTGAGGTCACCGACAAACCCAACTCTCAGCTGGTGATGGGAGAGATGATCCAATTGGAAAACATGGGACAGGTGGCATTTCTAATGAGGCTAGAATTTGTGGAATTTTAAGGCTGTGTTGTTGTGGTTCTCTGTTAAAATACTAGTCCTCAATCCCCATCCAACATTCCTGCATACCTTGCATATTGAATTCTGGGGAAAAGTTAGTTGGACAGTGGGGTAGCATAGCTGGACATTCAACCTTGTTAGCTGGATATTGAATTAGTTGGATATTGTCAGTTGGACATTGTATAAGTAGGGTCACAGCTCGGATCAGGGTTGCCCAAACCCGGTCCTGTGGCCCCCCTGGGTCCACGTTTTGGGTTTTGTCCTTGCCCCAACCCGGTCCTGTGGCCCCCCTGGGCCATGTTTTGCACTACACAGTTGACTCCAATAAATAATGCTAGATGACATGTTTAGGTAATCTATCTCGGGGGTAGGCAACCCTGTTCCTGGAGTGCTGCAGGATTGGAGGCACCAGACCTGACCAACTGAGCTAATGGATCACTTGGTCTGGTCACCTGTTCTTCCAGTTCAGTAAAAACATCAAGTTGCCTACCTCTAAACTAGCTGAACATTGCATAGCGTATGTCCAATGTCCAATCTCAGCAAGGTTATGGTGTGGCCACAAAGAACAGCCATTGACTTACACACTGTGAAATCCCACTGTGGGTTTAATGAATGCACTGCTAGTCGACCTCTGAAATCTATACTGCTATGACACACACACACACACACACACACAAATACACACAGCCCCCCCCAGGGCACCCACTACTGCTGGCTCGCTGTCCCTCTTTCCCTCCCAGTTAGACAGCAAGGAGAGATTTTGCCATTTCTCTGACTGCTCACAGTTGAACTCAGGCAACGAGATGGAGGACTTGCGGTAGACTCATCTCATCACTCTATCAGATCTAACTGCTTTAATTCACATTAAGCTGGGGCGTTTTCCTTTCATTAACGTGAGATGATAGCTAGATGACATATAGCACTCTGATATGAGCTGTGTGCGTCATGTCATGTGCTCGTTCATTTGTCCAGTACTCTGTCAATATGAGCTGGCCTCATCCCATGTCGTCCTATGGGGCTCATCCCATGTCGTCCTATGGGGCACATCCCATTTCGTCCTATGGGGCTCATCCCATGTCGTCCTATGGGGCTCATCCCATGTCGTCCTATGGGGCTCATCCCATGTCGTCCTATGGGCCTCATCCCATGTCGTCCTATGGGGCTCATCCCATGTCGTCCTATGGGGCTCATCCCATGTCGTCCTATGGGGCTCATCCCATGTCGTCCTATGGGGCTCATCCCATGTCGTCCTATGGGGCCCTTTACCTTATTACATGTCAAACAGGAAGCAGTGTGTGTGATGTCACACAGGAAGCAGTGTGTGTGATGTCACACAGGAAGCTGTGTGTGTGATGTCACACAGGAAGCTGTGTGTGTGATGTCACACAGGAAGCTGTGTGTGTGTGTGTGATGTCACACGGGAAGCAGTGTGTGTGGGCAGGCAGGGGTCAGGAACCTTCCGTGACTCTGGAGCTTGCTGATAGAGAGAGGCTTTGAGGCACACACACACACGCATCTCACAGCTTGCTGCCAGCCTGCTGCCAGCCCCCAGACATCACTGTGCCGTGCCTCATGGGTATGCCACATCTCACAGATAGAGCCGAGTGTCTCTCTCACACACACACACACACACTCTCTCTTTCATAATGGATTTTTAATAATTGTCAGTGTGAGCTTTAGCTCATTTTTGACTATAAAATGCATTATGCAATGTGTTAGGCTAACGTCTTGTTCCTAGACATCACAGTGACCATGGATCTGATGGGTTGAACATAGATTGACTATAACAGGCCAACTAGAAACAAAACCATTGGTAATAAAAGGATGGGAACCGGGGTTGGGGTCTATTCCATTTCTATTCTGAAATTAAACCAAATTCCAATTCCAAATTTTCCCTCATTGAAAAGTATTGAATATAATTGGAATTTCAGTGTACTTCCTGAATTGACTGGATTTGAAATGGAATTGGCCCCGACCCCGGTTTACTCCACGTGTAACTCTGTGTTGTCTGTTCACACTGCTATGCTTTATCTTGGCCAGGTCGCAGTTGCAAATGAGAACTTGTTCTCAACTAGCCTACCTGGTTAAATAAAGGTAAAATAAAAAAATAAATTAAAAAACCCTGATGGGAACCATTAAGCCTAGGAGCTTTATGGTCCATGTTGGCCTCTGTTCTTTTTAATATCATAAACATTACCACGCTCTTTACAATCAACCTTTATTCTCTCTGGTTGTCTTCCATTGTTTCATGGCCTGTGAGGCTTTTCATCAGCTTCCCCAAAACAATCAGTGCCTGTTGAACCCAGATCCTTTGGCTAGAGCGAGACCTATTCATTTAGGGTTTGTTTTATTTCAATATAGCCATCGTCATCACTCTCCGAACCTTGAGCCATCTGTGCCCACAAAAGCAGGAAACACCCACACTGTGACCTATTTCGTTCCAGGAGCCCCGTTGGGAACCTAATTTGTCTGACTAGCTTCCAATAGAGAATGTTTAATGAGGTGTAGTGACTGGGTGGTAATGTTGTTGTTGTTGTGTTGTCACAGAACGTTGCAGATGCTACTGCAGCAGTTCATTTTAGCCTAGAATCTGTGATGCTGTGGTTTACTCCCAGTTGTAAAAAAAAAAGGGAATTTAGAGTTCTGTATTGTGAGGGAGTCCATGGAGACGACAGTATAATGTAAGAAATGTCTCATTTTTAGTGATCTTCTGTCTGATTTGACTTTGGGGGGCTGTGTTAAAGGGATGTTGTCAAGGAGGCCCTTTACCTACTTCCCCAGAGTCAGATGAACTTGTGGATACCATTGTTATGTCTGTGTCCAGTATGAAGGAAGTTGGAGGTCATTTCACAAGCCAATGCTAACTCACGTTAGCGGAAGTATATAAAGGGTCTCATTGCCAAAATCCCAAAGTCTCCCTTTCATAATCTGTAAACATACAACATGACGCAATTTAGTCTTATTTTGTCCCCGTCTGTGTTAAATTCACCATGTCTCTGCTGGGGTTGATTGGAGGAAGAATCCTCTCTTCCTCCACCTCTACTGCAGTGTCCCAGGACTGTGGCTGACTACTGACTACTGCAGTATTATGTAACACTGCTGACTAACAGCTGTGTGTGTGTGTGTGTGTGTGTGTGTGTGTGTGTGTGTTGTTTCTTGCAGTTTTAAAGGCGAGCAGAGTGGATGCAGCATAAAACAAAATCTCCTTGTTACATTTGGAATCAATCAATCAGAGCTGAGGATGGCCCCTCTCTTCTCATTCACCCGTACACTGCTAACACACAATACATCATCTTACCGCACTGTGCAAATGACCTTGAAGGCACCTTGATGACACTACTGTTCTACACGCTAAGAAGGGGGAACAGACAGCTGTGCGTGTGTGTGTGTGATTCATACTGCGGGACTGCTGAGCTAGCTCTTCTCCTGGCTGTCTTCTATTCTGTATTACAGGGCAGTACGGACTCCCCTGTCCTGGCTGTCTTCTATTCTGTATTACAGGGCAGTACGGACTCCCCTGTCCTGGCTGTCTTCTATTCTGTATTACAGGGCAGTACGGACTCCCCTGTCCTGGCTGTCTTCTATTCTGTATTACAGGGCAGTACGGACTCCCCAATCTGGGTCCTGAGCATCTCCTTTCGCTGCTTAATGAATGCACCAATACAAACACAACCCCCCCTCTCACTCTCACTCACTCACATACACAGACATGCACACACACCCTCAGCTCAGCACGGAAAACAAACAAACGCTGCAACATAGCCTGCCGTGAGGGGGATTTCTGTCTGTCCTGTCTGTCTGTCTCTAGGTCTCTTATTTGAGTCAGATATACCCTGCTCTCTGCTCGGTCGTCGGAGCCTGGCAAAGCTCTTCATCACTGGGTGCACTTTAAACCGCCCTCAGTAATTAAATCACCCTTTTCGATGTCAACTGCAGGAAGGCAGGCAGGCCGCTGTGCCACCGGTGGCTCTATTGGCAGGAGCCTCCACCTGTCATCATGTTTCACTTCTTAAGTGCGTAACAAAATTATATTTTGTTGATGCAGTTTATTTAGTTTCTTAATTGTATTTCAGTGTTATTGTCTATTGTTGATAGTTATCTCTAGGCTACAGAATGAATTGAAGTTTCGCTCCTCTGGTTTTCTGAAGTTGTTTACAAGCTATAGTACATTGTCAGTGTAACCGGCAGTAAAGTGGACCCGGCAGTACAGTGGACCCGGCAGTACAGTGGACCCGGCAGTACAGTGGAACCGGCAGTACTGTGGACCCGGCTGCTCTAATCACTGCTCCCTACATTCTTAGAAAAAAAGGTGCTATCTAGAACCTGAAAGGGCTCTTTGGCTGTCCCCATAGGATAAACCCTTTTCGATTCCAGGTAGAACCCTTTTGGTTCCATGTAAAACCCTGTACACAGAGGGTTCTACATGGAACCCAAAAGGGTTCTACCCTTTTTTTCTAAGAGTGTACCGCACCACTGTTTAACTGGGAAACGAGTGCTCTGTTGCCTCCATCCATCAAATGTAGTGTGTTTGTGTGAGTAGGAACGCATCTCTTCTGGAATGGATGGGCGTTTTATAAAATAGTCTCCTCACGGACACTCCCCCTCACACAAACGTTATGACTCACATCCCAACACGATGTAGGCCAGTCCCCCCCCCCCCTTCCACCGCTCTCACCTCTCAGGGGCTCTGCTACAAATGTGTCAATGCATTTAAACTGGCATCTCTCTCTTTTAGTCCCTCAATCTCTTTCTCTCTTTTGCTCTCTTTCTCTCTTTCTCTTTATCTCTTTCTCTATGTGTCTGAACATTAAGAACATCTTCCTAATATTGTGTTGCTACCCCCCCATTTGCCCTCACAACAGCCTAAATTTGTCAGGGCATGGACTCTACAAGGTGTTGAAAGCATTCCACAGGGATGCTGGCCCATGTTGACTCCAATGCTTTTGTTAGCAGTTGATGTTATTCTTTAATAACACAGACCCCAAATCAAATCAGGGTTTGTTCAAATAGGACAAATCATGCTTGGAAGTAGATGGTCATTCTCCCCTGTCCTCAGTGATGCTCTCCTGAGACTCTCTCCTCTCCCCTGTCCTCAGTGATGCTCTCCTGAGACTCTCTCCAGGGAACAAAGGGGCAGGATCTAGTTTTATAACCCAGCCCTAGCCTGTGGTTGACCAATTAGAATTCCTTGCAATAAAACTGGGCCAATGGCCAGATAAGTATCCTATTTCAGACTCAATATACAGACAAATTCCTCCCATGTCCCTGCATTAATCCCCTACTACAGAAAAAAACACTATTTCCATTGATCTTTAGTCCTCTATTGGCTGTTAGTCCTCTGTCTCTCTCTTTATCTTGGAAATATTCTTACACTTCTCACAGTTGTGTCAAGTTGACTGGATGTCCTTTGGGTTGGTGGATCATTCTTGCTACACACAGGAAACTGTTGAACGTGAAAAGCCCAGCAGCATTTGCAGTTCTTGACACAAACCGGTGTGCTTGGCACCTACTACCATACCCTGTTCAAATGCATTTCAATCTTTTGTCTTACCCATTCACCATCTGAATGGCAAACATACACAATCCATGTCGCAATTGTATTAAAAGGCTTAAAAATCCTTCTTTAACCCGTCTCCTCCTCTTCATCTACACTGATTGAAGTGGATTTAACAAGTGACATCAATAAGGGATCACAGCTTCCACCTGGATTCACCTGGTCAGTCTATGTCATGGAAAGAACAGGTGTTCTTAACTTAATGTTTTGTACACTCAGTTTATATCTTCACTCTCACTCAGCTTCTCTCTCTCTCTCAAGCTCAGTCTCGCTCTCTCTCAGCTTCTATATCTTCACTCTCACTCAGCTTCTCTCTCTCTCTCAAGCTCAGTCTCGCTCTCTCTCAGCTTCTATATCTTCACTCTCACTCAGCTTCTCTCTCTCTCTCAAGCTCAGTCTCTCTCTCTCTCAGCTTCTATATCTTCACTCTCACTCAGCTTCTCTCTCTCTCTCAAGCTCAGTCTCTCTCTCTCTCAGCTTCTATATCTTCACTCTCACTCAGCTTCTCTCTCTCTCAAGCTCAGTCTCGCTCTCTCTCAGCTTCTATATCTTCACTCTCACTCAGCTTCTCTCTCTCTCTCAAGCTCAGTCTCGCTCTCTCTCAGCTTCTATATCTTCACTCTCACTCAGCTTCTCTCTCTCTCTCAAGCTCAGTCTCGCTCTCTCTCAGCTTCTATATCTTCACTCTCTCTCAGCTTCTATATCTTCACTCTCTCTCAGCTTCTATATCTTCACTCTGTGTTTCGGTTGGTTGTGCATCACATAATTATTCATTGGCTGAGACCCACTGCTTGCATATTAGCTCTTCCTATTGTTGGAAACACAGTGAGGGTTGAGAACAGCATTCCTATTGTTGGAAACACAGTGAGGGTTGAGAACAGCATTCCTATTGTTGGAAACACAGTGAGGGTTGAGAACAGCATTCCTATTGTTGGAAACACAGTGAGGGTTGAGAACAGCATTCCTATTGTTGGAAACACAGTGAGGGTTGAGAACAGCATTCCTATTGTTGGAAACACAGTGAGGGTTGAGAACAGCATTTCTATTGTTGGAAACACAGTGAGGGTTGAGAACAGCATTTCTATTGTTGGAAACACAGTGAGGGTTGAGAACAGCATGTGAAATGATCCTGTAAATAATTCATACAGGACATCACTCTGCTAGCCGACACTCTTAGCATAAAGGGTTCCAAAGGGGTTCTTCGGCTGTCCCCCATAGGAGAGCCCTATTTGGTTCCAGGTGGAACCATTTTGGGTTCCTGGGTTCCATGTAGAACCCTCTGTGAAAAGGGTTTTACATGGAACCCGAAAGGGATCTCCAAAGGATTATCTTATGGGGACAGCTGAATAACCCTTTTAGATTGCACCTTTTTTTCCAAAGAGTGTAGATGGACCCCTCTCTGTCCCTGTTGCCAAGGATTTTAAACTGCCAGCCATCTCAGCTACACATGGATTGTTGTCAAGGTGTTTTTCTTGAAGAGGGCTTTGTTAGCAGTTGTTAATGGGTGTTTCCCAAGCAGCAACCTATTCCCTATAAAGCCCTATCGGCTCTGATCAAAAGTAGGGCACTATATAGGGAATAGTATGCCATTTGGGACAATGATTTGTATTGTAACCCTGGTCTGTTGAGGTCCTGCTATGTTTCCTCCTCTGTCTGTCTCTCTCCCTCCAAGTGTTAAGGCCAGGCAGGCTGTTATGCACCTGACCAAGTATAGCTGGCAGCAGCGCAGCCCCAGAAAGCACCCGTTTCCTGCCAGTCCTCTATCATCCAGCCTGTGGCTACTTCACTTCATCCCCCCAAGCCCTCCTCCCTCTCTCCTACAGTCCCTGACTTGCTTTCACTTTTCACACCAACCACTCAGACCCCAACATGATTTATGGTCAGTTTCATTTTCGCAAGAAAAGCCCTCTAATAAAAATGGTTGGATGGGAAGGGTGACGTATCGGATGAAATTGTTTTATATCTAAATGGCAGCAGCAAAGGAGGAATGGACAGGTCGAAAGCTCCATCCTGGGAGCGTAAATTAGTGTACAGGTGGTTAATTTGTGTGTGTGTGTGACACTTGTTTTGATCTGAGCAGCTTTTGCAGCCCAGGGCCTACTATATAAGGTGTTGTGACACATGAGACAGACCAGACTCTAGACTGTTAAGCTCGTAGAAGTCATAAAAACCTTTGTCCTTCTACATGTCCCATCCACTTCCAGACATTAGCCATCGATAAATCACCTCTAAGTGTCTCAGCCAAGTCAATGTAAATGTCATTGTTATTGACTGTGGCCTAATGGTCATTGGGTTGGGAAGGGTAAACTGACCTGACACCTTGCTTACCCAAGGAATTCCACAAGATGCACTGATAGCATTTGTGTCTAATGATTCCGTTGTGGAGCTATATGAGCTGGCACCAAGACTGACTGAACACACTGTAAGGCCTGGACCAGAGCCATATGAATGAGCCAGCTGTGTTCGTACAGTTCAGTTCCACACATGGGACGCCATTGTGTGTCAAATGGGAATGATGTGTCAAGATTAACGTCTTTGATGGAGAAGATTGTGAGTTGCCCCCTTCTCACGTCCTTATTACCCACTGTGGGTTGCCCCCTTCTCACGTCCTTATTACCCACTGTGGGTTGCCCCCTTCTCACGTCCTTATTACCCACTGTGGGTTGCCCCTTTCTCACGTCCTTATTACCCACTGTTGGTTGCCCCCTTCTCACGTCCTTATTACCCACTGTGGGTTGCCCCCTTCTCACGTCCTTATTACCCACTGTGGGTTGCCCCCTTCTCACGTCCTTATTACCCACTGTGGGTTTCCCCCTTCTCACATCCTTATTACCCACTGTGGGTTGTTTTCATTTTTCCTGTGGGTTGTTTCCATTTTTCATTTGTCTCTCGCTCTCTGCCTCTGTCCATCTGTCTCTCTGTCCCTCTCACTGTCGCTCTCTGTCCCTCACCCCCCTCTCTCTGTCTAGTTTTGTGACTCTGCTCTTTCCTACATGGTCTAAATCTGTCTGTCCTAAGTCTCGCTGGGCAACAGTAAATATATCCTGAAGTAGTGCGAGTCACACTGCTCTCAGTATTGTTCCACATCTTTGACCCGGTGGAGAGAAAAATCCTGGTCTTTATTTACTAGAATCGGACATCCTGTTTACCCCGACCGCTTTCCCAAAGAAACAAACTGCTTACCGACAGATTAAAATCTGTTTGCGACATTTTATGTGTTTGTATCCGACGCCGACAGCAGGTTGTGACCAAAACAAGTGAACAATTTACAGAAACACAGTTTTGGGGCCCTGTGAGTAACCTCAATTAAAACCTTGAGCAGGAAGTCATGTCTCATTGATTGGTCATTGAGGGGTCATAAGGACATGTCTACAGCAAGTCCGTCTACAGGCAACAGGAAGTAGTGATGTTTGGGGCACAGTGGAGCTCTGGGTTCCCAAGCCACCTGGGTCATGGTCATCAACAACAACCATCAGGTTCACTTGAACCAGAATGTGAACAGGGCTTCACTTACTGTGAGATCCTGTATAGTCTACACTCTGATAAGACCATAACCCACTAGTCTACATTCTGATAAGACCATAACCCACTAGTCTACACACTGATAAGACCATAACCCACTAGTCTACATTCTGATAAGACCATAACCCACTAGTCTACATTCTGATAAGACCATAACCCACTAGTCTACACACTGATAAGACCATAACCCACTAGTCTACACTCTGATAAGACCATAACCCACTAGTCTACACTCTGATAAGACTATAATCCACTATAGTGGAAACAACATTGATTCGACCAGTGTGTTCCCAGTGGGAAAGTTATAACATTTTCTGAGCAGGTATAAGAGTAGCCTACTCTTTTTATTTCATTTTTTAGCTGATTCCAGAGTTCTTAGAATGAAATGTGAGATTTGTTCTCGCTGGCAAAGTTTTATATTATAAATGATCACTTTACTTCATTGAAAATGTGGGGGGTGTGGCCTCGTCTAACACAGTGAGGGGGTGTGGCCTCGTCTAACACGGTGAGGGGTGTGGCCTCGTCTAACACGGTGAGGGGGTGTGGCCTCGTCTAACACGGTGAGGGGGTGTGGCCTCGTACTGTCCTCCTTAAGGTGTATGCAACCATAATGTGACAGCCAGCCAAACTCTAATCAAGAACTTAACCAGAGTCAGGGATAGGCTTTCCATAACCCTCCAGTTTTATAGTTGAAACGGTGTAAAAATGAAGTCATTGGAGCATCTCAGACTAAAAGGCATTATTAATGCACAACCGAGTCTAACCGACATCATAGTCACATAGTGAACAATACAATACTTGACCAACACTGTACATAGAAAACATATCCTGTTTGAATATTGTTCTAAATAGGATTAGTATTTATATAACATGTAAACTAACTTAAGTGTGAAGAGAAGCTAGCTCCAAAACAGCACTTAACAGGCAGGCTAGGCTAATGAGGGAATACATGTAATCGATTTACTTAAAAACTCAGAATTAAAACATGACCTGAAGAAAATACTTAGAATACTAAAAGATAAACATCTTAGAAATGATTTGTACTTACAGGCCATGCTTAACGAAGGCTTAACAAGAAGGATGGCAGAAGATAAACCTCCGTATTATGTCACTCTTTTCCAACATCATGAACTGCATCATTTCCTATTTTTCCTGTTTTACCACCAACAAAGAAGTAGCACAGCGGAGTACACGCTAGCTGCTGCTACACGAAACAGCCACTGGATGGCGCCAAATCAAAAGCCACTTGGCCAAAAGAATAGAAGGCAGAATAGGCCTCATCTAACGTATTGCACTTGAATGGATCTTAAACACAGAACAGACAGTTGGTATGATTCATTGTGACAAAATGTTTCCAAATATCAGTTTGTTGGATAAGACGATGGATGAATGACAATCACCCACAAGTGTCCTTCTAAGATGGTGTTGTTACTTGCATATTACTAGCATGTAGGCTACCCCATTTATGTACACCAGGACTCCGTTCTGTGCCTGCGTAGTAGGCAGTGAATTGGCAAACTTCACCGAATCTGCTTTGTCATGCAGCAAGTAACACTACGAAAAAGGGCTACTTTGACCAAGATGACAGAAACGTGCAGGTAGCCTTAATAGCCCAGAGAAAATGAGTGTGTGTAATCAGCTTTTTGTGTGTATGGAATAATTCAGGGATCTTTTATTTCCACTAATGAAACATGGGACCAATGCTTTACATGTTGCGTTTATATTTGATGATAAACCCTAACCCCTTCTCGTTTCCTTCCTGTCGATCTCCAGGTCTTCCAGAACAGTATTACAGCCTGACATGGTTCCTGAGCCCCATCCTGGGCCTGATCTTCACACCTCTGATTGGCTCAGCCAGCGATCGCTGCACCCTGAAATGGGGCCGGCGACGCCCTTTCATCCTGGCCCTGTGTGTGGGCGTGCTGTTCGGAGTGGCACTCTTCCTCAACGGGTCACTCATAGGTAACAAATAATATATTATAAACTGGGTGGTTCGAGCCCTGAATGCTGATTGGCTGACAGTCATGGTATATCAGACCCAGTGGTGTAAAGTACTTAAGTAAAAATACTTTAAAGAACTACTTAAGTATTTTTTGGGGGTGTCTGTACTTTACTTTACTATTTATATTTTTGACAACTTTTGCTTTTACTCCACTACATTCCTAAAGAAACAATGTACTTTCTACACCCAAAAGTACTCGGTACATTTTGAATTCTTAGCAGGACAGGAAAACGGTCTGATTCACGCACTTAAAAAGAAAGAATTCCTGGTCATTCCTACTGCATCTGATCTGGCGGACTCACTAAACACTAAACAGGCTAAACACAGATGTTTTGCTTGTAAATTATGTCTGAGTGTTGGAGTGTGCCCCTGGCTATCAGTAAATAAAAAATAAAAAAAAACAATTGTGCCATTTGGTTTGCATAATATAAGGAATTTTAAATGATCTATACTTTTCTTTTGATACTTAAAAACCTCTTTGGGCTGAGATCCCGCTAACGGGATCGATATGACAACAGCCAGTGAAAGTGCAGGGCGCCAAATTCAAACAACAGAAATCTCATAATTAAAATTCCTCAAACATACAAGTATTTCACACCATTTTAAAGATACACTTCTTGTTAATCCCACCAGTGTCCGATTTCAAATCGGCTTTACGGCGCAAGCACCACAAACGATTATGTTAGGTCAGAGCCAAGTCACAGAAAAACACAGCCATTTTTCCAGCCAAAGAGAGGAGTCACAAAAATCAGAAATAGAGATAGAAATAATCAGTAACCTTTGATGATATTCATCAGATGACACTCATAGAACTTCATGTTACACAATACATGTATGTTTTGTTCGATAAAGTTCATATTTATATAAAAAAATCTTAGTATACATTGGCGCGTTATGTTCAGTAGTTCCAAAAACATCCAGTGATTTTGCAGAGAGCCACATCAATTTACAGAAATATTCAGCATAAATGTTGATGAAAATACAAGTGTTATACATGGAACTTTAGATACACTTCTCCTTAATGCAACCGCTGTGTCAGATTTTAAAAAACAAGCAAACTAGGCAATAATCTGAGTACGACGCTCAGAGACTAAAACAACCCAAAGAGATATCCGCCATGTTGGAGTCAACAGAAGTCAGAAATAGCATTATAAATATAAAATTACCTTTGATGATCTTCATCAGAATGCACTCCCAGGAATCCCAGTTCCACAATAAATGTTTTTATTTGTTCAATAAAGTTCATTTTTATGTCTAAATACCTCCTTTTGTTAGCGCGTTCAGTTCACAAATCCAAATTCATGACGCATGAGCAGACGAAAAGTCCAACAGTTCCGTTACAGTCCGTAGAAACATGTCAAACGAAGTACACAATCAATCTTTAGGAAGTTTTTTAACATAAATCTTCAATAATGTTCCAACCGGACAATTCCTTTGTCTGTAGAAATGCAATGGAACAGAGCTCGCTCTCACGTCACGAGCTCATGACACTCTGCCAGACACCTGGCTCAAACAGCCATTATGAGCCCCCACTTCACAGTAGAATCATCAAACAAGGTTCTAAAGACTGTTGACATCTAGTGGAAGCCTTAGGAAGTGCAACATGACCAATATCCCACTGTATCTTCAATAGGGAATAAGTTGAAAAACAACAAACCTCAGATTTCCCACTTCCCGGGTTGGATTTTTTTCTTAGGTTTTTGCCTGCCATATGAGTTCTGTTATACTCACAGACATCATTCAAGCAGTTTTAGAAACTTCAGAGTGTTTCCTATCCAAATATACTATGATACTATAATATGCATATCTTAGCTTCTGGGACTGAGTAGCAGGCAGTTTACTCTGGGCACCTTATTCATCTAAGCTACTCAATACTGCCCCCAGCCATAAGAAGTTAAGTGTTTATAATATATATATTATTATTATTTTTTTTTTTTCTAAGAGGTGGATCAAAAGTATATTTTTATGTATATTTGAGCAATTACATTTACTTTTGCTACTTAAGTAAATTTAAAACCAAATACTTTAAGACTTTTACTCAAGTAGTATTAGTATTTTACTGAGTGACTTTCACTTTTACTTATACTCAAGTATGAAAATTGGGTACTTTTTCCACCACTGCGTATACAATGGATGTGATAAAACATGTATTTTTTCCAAAGCAACTACAGTAATGTGTGCATTCATTTTATATATGGGTGGTCCAAGGAATCAAACCCACTATCCCTGGTGTTACAAGCACCAGCTGAGCTACAGAGGGCCAGCGTTGGAACTGGGCGTTAGGCAGGGTTAGGGTTAAAAAGAATAGAAAATTCCATTTCGAAATGCTGTTCAGCCTATTAATTCATGGAAATACCAGTCGGTGTAAATGCATTTGACTGGTCATGCTTATCGGTCTATAGTTAATTTGCATAATTGAGTGTAATTAAATTGGTGCATGTGTACAGTATATTTGTTATGTATACAGATAAAGAGCCTTTGAGCGGGAAATCTGTCAGACAGAGCGTGAGCTGCTGCCACAGCATCTCAAACAGCAAAAGCGTAGGCAACAGAAGGCAGGCTTCATCAGCGTGTCACACACCACTTTGCAAGGAGCTGGAGGCAGTATGCATTGTAAAAACATATACTTAATTGTTTGAAACCTTAACGTTTTACTAAATATTATGAGGCATGTCTTACCTTGCTTCAAAAGTAGCCAAAATCAGACCATATCTGTAGAGACAATTATTTGATATCAACTTTCTTTCATTGTCCAGTAGCCAAAGGAACAATCCTAGTCATATTAGCAGCCCATGCTAGTTGTTGCATATTAGGGGAAGGGAAACGTGGCGATACCTAGTCAGTTGTGCAACTCAATGACTTCAATTGAAATGTGTTTTCCTCATTTACTTCTCCCCTCTTTCTACATTTCTAACGGATATATTCATCTCTGTCACGTGAAACCGCTCGCATATGGGGTGTGCTTTTGACAACAGTGTTTTAATAGCATAATGAACATTCACGCGTAGCTTCCTGCCTTGTGTGCGTTGCTGTGCTTATAATATGAAGAAATAATAGTTTATCAACATTATAAAGTTAAACGTTCTGATCTGTTGCATCAGACTCATAACTTTTTTTTTTTTTTTTTTTGTAGCCTAGGCCTACTGGTTGTATGAACTTGGGATCGTGTGTGTGTGTGTGTGTGTGTGTGTGTGTGTGGCTCAGTTGCTAGAGCTTGGCACTTGCAATGCCAGGTTTGTGGTTTTGATTCCCACATGGGACCACTATGGGGAAAATGTCTGCACTCCCTACTGTAAAGTCTCTCTTGATAAGAGAGTGTCTGCTAAATGACTGAAATGTGAATCCGAGAGAGAGACATGATTGAGTTCACAGGATAGACTATAGCAGCCAGACCGTCCGGCAGGCTTTCTGCCTCACCTAATAAGCCCTCTTCTGGAGTGTGATATGAAGCTTATTGAATTGAAAAGTAGCTCTCTCTGTGGTTCTCCTGAGTTTAGAAAGGTCAGGAAAAAGCCTGATTCTATAACTTCAATTCTGTTCTACTGCAACGTGACCAAAAGTTTCACATCCTACATTAGCCAGCCATCGGCTTTGGTAAATTCATTATCAGTGGAAGTGACCCTAAGTGCCTCACACTGTGCAGGCGAAAGAGAGGAGGGATCCATTTTGCTCCGTGCTTTAAAGGTTCAGCAGAGGAGAAGATCGATAGATAACCCATAGAGTTGTTTTGCTGCCGGCTTCAGGACAGTCCACCAAGTAGGACTGAAGAGTCTGGTAGTAGTGGAAGAGAGAGGACAAGTAGCTTTATTTTCTCTGCTTGCTGGAGATGTGGCTCCATGGGTCACTGAACAAACTGAAAAGTTTGACAGGTCCTGGATTTCAATTGGATTTGATTTAGCTGGCCCGCGTGGCTTTGAAGAGTGTTGGAGACAGGTGTATCTACGTGTTGCTTTGAAGAGTGTTGGAGAGAGGTGTATCTACGTGTTGCTTTGAAGAGTGTTGGAGAGAGGTGTATGTACGTGTTGCTTTGAAGAGTGTTGGAGACAGGTGTATGTACGTGTTGCTTTGAAGAGTGTTGGAGAGAGGTGTATGTACGTGTTGCTTTGAAGAGTGTTGGAGACAGGTGTATGTACGTGTTGCTTTGAAGAGTGTTGGAGAGAGGTGTATGTACGTGTTGCTTTGAAGAGTGTTGGAGACAGGTGTATGTACGTGTTGCTTTGAAGAGTGTTGGAGAGAGGTGTATGTACGTGTTGCTTTGAAGAGTGTTGGAGACAGGTGTATGTACGTGTTGCTTTGAAGAGTGTTGGAGAGAGGTGTATCTACGTGTTGCTTTGAAGAGTGTTGGAGAGAGGTGTATGTACGTGTTGCTTTGAAGAGTGTTGGAGAGAGGTGTATGTACGTGTTGCTTTGAAGAGTGTTGGAGAGAGGTGTATGTACGGGTGTGTTGGCTCAGTGCCCTCGTCGTAGCCCTCCCAGAGCAGCTATTGTTTTGCATCGTCACCCCTATCTCAGGTCCCAGTAACTTGCTGAGAAACAGAAGCAGCAAGGCTACAGACTCCTGTGTCCGCTGACCTGCTGGGCCGGGCGGTGTGTTTGTGAACCGTCATTCTCCGTGACATGGGAAAGGACTGGGAACCAGTTCACAGGGAAACGTTTCCTGTTGTGCCCTCCTTCTTACCTTTCAATGCCTATCTGGAGCTACTTCCTGTCTCCAGCGCTAGCTCACTGCGCGTCACCCCATCAGCCATTCCATTGTCAGGAAGAAAGGCTTTTCTTACTACGTACACACTGACTGACTACACACTAACTACACACAGACTGACTACACACAGACTGACTACACACAGACTACACACACACTAACTACACACAGACTGACTACACACAGACTGACTACACACAGACTGACTACACACAGACTGACTACACACCGACTGACTACACACTAACTACACACAGACTGACTACACACAGACTGACTACACACAGACTGACTACACACAGACTGACTACACACTAACTACACATGGACTGACTACACACTGACTGACTACACACTAACTACACACTGACTGACTACACACTGACTACACACTGACTGACTACACACAGACTGACTACACACTAACTACACACAGACTGACTACACACTGACTGACTACACACTGACTACACAGACTGACTACACACTAACTACACACAGACTGACTACACACAGACTGACTACACACTGACTGACTACACACTAACTACACACAGACTGACTACACACAGACTGACTACACACTGACTGACTACACACTGACTACACAGACTGACTACACACTAACTACACACAGACTGACTACACACAGACTGACTACACACAGACTCAGTACAGACTTCTTTCTTCAACTTGTATACCTCTCTTCCTCATCTGTGGTCGTTGTTGATTAGCTAAAGATTTTCAAAATAGTATTTCCCCTTTAATAAGAAGGTCTGAATAATGACTTGTTTGTTGTTGTGTGCGGGGAGTTCCTCTGGGCTCAATGTTATGATGGAAATTCACTACTAGGAGTTTACGTTCCCAGTGAAATTGACACTAATGGCGCTTACGATAAGGCTTTGGCTTTGTTTTGTTTTACGGCAATGAAACACAAGCTTTCATGGCTAGTTTGTATTATAAATTATATTTTGATGAATAAGATGCTTGTTTTGATAACTCTGCATTGGTGTGACCAGAACAGGAGTGTTCCAATGAGGTAACATCTAGATGAGGTAACACATAGATGAGGTAACACATAGATGAGGTAACACATAGATGAGGTAACACATAGATGAGGTAACACATAGATGAGGTAACACATAGATGAGGTAACACATAGATGAGGTAACACATAGATGAGGTAACACATAGATGAGGTAAGATCTAGATGAGGTAACGTCTAGATGTTCTCTGTAGCCATAAGGGTACATATGATCCAGTCAACCTTGACGTGTGTTTCCTGGTCTGTGAGATGATATATGTAATAAATGTCAGTGTGTGCCATGAACCAATGTCCTTTGGGGTAATACTAAATCTCTGGGTAAGACAGAGATCTCTCTCACAGCTTGGACCAGACACAAGGGCAACGAGAGTAGCCACACACCACGCAAGGCGTTATGGGAAATGGGCTATGAATGACCTAGGGTATATGGTGGTGTGTCAGGGTTTCCGTTAGCCAGCAATAGCCGGATTTGGGCCTAAAAATAAATAAATAGAACAGCCGATAAATAAAATTGACGTCAGACAGGAGAAGAAGAAAAAAAATCGAATTGCGAAATAATGCTTTTTAGCCTCTTAATTGGTGGAAATCCATTTGACTGGTCTTGTTTATCGGTCTATTGGTTAATTTGCATAATTTAATGGAATTAAATTGGCGTGTGTGTATAGTATATTTGTTATGTATGTTATCATCTGAACAGCGTAAAGATACAGAGCCTTTGAGCAGACAAATCTGTCAGACAGTTGAGAGCTGCTGCAGCATCTCAAACAGCAAATACAAGGCAGGCTTCCTCAGCACGTTACATACATTTCTACATTTCTAAGGGTTATTTTCATCTGTCACATGAAACCTCTTTGCACATGGGGTGCGCTTTTGACTGTGTTTTCCGCTAATTGTATAATGAACATTCGCACGTAGCCTCCTGACTTGTGTGCGTTGCTAATAGTTTATCAACATTTTAAAGTTAAATGTTCTGATCTGTTGCATCAGACTCATAACTTTTTATGTTTTAAAAAAAATGTAGCCTAGGCCTACTGGTTGTATGAACTTGGGATCTATTGTGTGTGTGTCCTGTGTGTGTACCCTGTGTGTGTATGTGTGTGTGTCCTGTGTGTGTACCCTGTGTGTGTATGTGTGTCCTGTGTGTTTGTGTGTAAGAAGGCCTAACCCACTAATCGGGTATTGATTGACATGTGCAAATCTCTCTCAATCTCTCTCTCCATCTCTCTCTCTCCACCTCTTTTCATCTTTCTCTCGCTCTCTCTCTCCATCTCTCTCCATCTCTCTTCATCTCTCTCTATCTCTCTCCATCTCTCTATCAACTCTCTCCATCTCTCTCTCTCTCTTTTCATCGCCCTCTCCCTATCGATCCAGCAGTGTGCTCCTAGTTGGAGAGCTGAAAGGAACTAAGATGGATATTGCTTTTCAATATATGTATAATGGAATGGAATGGTCTCTGTGTCCAACTTTCTCTCTGTCGGTGAATTAGGTCTGGTTTTCTGAACCTGTTATACCGGCTAGGATACTAACTCAGTCTCTGGTTGTGGGCAAGGTCTTGCCGTCGGCGACGTGCCAAATAACCAGCCCATAGGGATCGTTCTGACGGTGCTCGGAGTGGTGGTGCTGGACTTCAGTGCAGACGCAACAGAGGGTCCCATAAGGGCCTACCTACTAGATGTGGCAGACACTGAAGAACAAGACATGGCCCTCAACATCCACGCCTTCTCCTCTGGTACAGCACACGTCTTAGTAGCAGGATATTTCCATCACATACCTGTGTCTGTAATGTCTGTGAAAGTTTTGATAGATTGAATATTCTCAAACAGGAAATGATGTGTGTGTCTGCGCCAGGTTGTGGGGGAGCGGTGGGCTACGCGCTGGGCGGTCTGGACTGGACCCACACCTTCCTGGGCTCAATCTTCAAGTCCCAGGAGCAGATCCTCTTCTTCTTCGCTGCCATCTTGTTCACCATCTCGGTGGCTCTGCATCTGTTCAGCATCGAGGAGCAGCGGTATAGCCCCCAGCAGGACCGGCTGGACGAGGAGGCTGACGCCGCCTCCTCCACTGTCAACAAGGTCAACGACACCCTGGGGAAGCTCCACGGCCACAACACCCCCACATGGAGCTCATTGGAGAGGACGACATCTATGACCCTTGTGACCGTTACGAGTTCTACGGAGAGGGGGCGAGGACGGGCGCTCATTCGCGACATTAACATGGACTTCCTGGATGTGGAGATGGTGAGGTCCAAGTCTGACTCTGTGCTGCAAATGGCCGATGCAACATTAGATCACCTGGACCACGAGGCTCTGTTCCTGCGCCATATCGAGCCCTCCATCTTCGCCGACCACCTGTCATCCTACCACGGCTCTCCACCACGCCGCAGCAGCAGCACAGGCAGCCAGGACCTCCTCAAAACCTCCAAAAGATCTGCCGGCTGTCCCAGTTTCTGCAGGAGCAGGACCGCGACAAGGAGGAGGAGCTGCTCAACAACCAGGTCAACGAGCAGAAGACGCCCAACGGCCGGGCGCATGCCAACGGCTTGGGCCAGGGCACCAACGGGCACGCCCGCTCAGTCATGAAGAACTCGGCCAGCACCAACGCCTCCACGCGGCACCGCCGCCACATCTTCTACCGCCAGCCGTCCTGCACCTTCTCCTACTACGGCCGCGTGGGCTCCCACCGTTACCGCTACCGGCGAGCCAACGCCGCGCTGCTCATCAAGTCCTCGCGCAGCTTGAACGACATCTACGAGGTGCAGCGGAGACAGAAGAGGAGACAGCAGAACCCCAGAGCGCGACACCAGTCAGGCAACACCAACTCCAGTGGGGACACAGAGAGTGAGGAGGGGGAGACGGAGACCACGGTCAGGCTGCTGTGGCTGTCCATGCTGAAGATGCCTCCAGAGCTGATGAGGCTGTGTGTCTGTCATCTCCTCACCTGGTTTTCCATCATAGCTGAGGCCGTCTTCTACACTGACTTCATGGGCCAGGTCATCTACCACGGAGACCCCACGGTAAGGCTGCTGGGACTCCAAGGTCATTGTGTCACGTTATTATAAAGCCAATTGTATTTCTTTTGAGCAAAGTTTTCTTTTTTGGGCATAAATGTACATATCCTTGTCTTCTGCAAATAAAACACTATTGATCACACAAAAAAACTCACTCCACACCAGATTTTCTTGCCAACCTGTGATTTGAACCTGCTAAACTCTGGTTGCTCGCCTGCTTCTCTAATCTCTGGGCTACCAGCCTCATATTGTCTCTCAGTAACCAAGCTGAGTTGTTTTATCTTCTCTCTCCAGGCTCCTGCTAACTCCACGGAACTGCAGAACTACCACAAAGGAGTTCAGATGGGCTGCTGGGGGCTGGTCATCTACGCCCTGACAGCTGCCTCCTGCTCAGGTCACTGACCAGTCACTGACCAGTCACTGAGTTGAATGATGGATGAAAGGAAGGAAGGATGGATGGACGGACGAATGAGCGAACGAGTGAACAAAAAAATAAATGAAGTGACCAATGAATGAATGAGCGCACATGCCCATACACAGGCATGTGCAGGCCGTGTGCTTTGAGGCAGCCATAAAAACGGTAGTGAACAATGTGCACACAGTCTTCAGCCAAGGTGCTATCTGTGGCTCTGTTCACATGCTGGAGGGTTAGACCGTGATGAGCTAGTGAGCTGAGACGACCTGTACAAGTACAGTCAGACTACTCACAAAGAGCTGTACAGGAACCCAGGATCTAAACACCCAGAGGAATGTTGTATTAGCTACTGGTCACTAAATCATGGTGCCATCCAGTTGAGCCACGGTGTGGATAACACTGAAACAAACTTATTCCAGGCCACATGAAATCTAGGTTACCAGCATCGCCAATGTGCTCTCGCTTCTGCTTTGCATGTTCTTTGGGGTTTTAGACTGAGTATCTTGTAAAACACTTTGTGACACCTGCTGACCTAAAAAGGGCTTTATAAAATACATTTGATTTAGCATCTCCTTGTTTATATTCCCAAATGCTTATAAACTATTCTATTCTGTTTGCAGCCGTACTACAGAAGTACCTGGACAACTTTGACCTGAGCATCAAGGTCATCTACGTCTTGGGTACTCTGGGCTTCTCCATCGGTACAGCTGTCATGGCCATCTTCCCCAATGTCTACGTCTCCATGGTGATGATCAGCAGCATGGGCATCATCTCCATGAGCATCTCCTACTGCCCTTATGCCCTCCTGGGACAATACCATGAGATGAAAGAGGTAAGGATCTATACTAGTTAGTACACACACTGATATAACAGGTTAGTTAGTACACACTGATATAACAGGTTAGTTAGTAGACACTGATATAACAGGTTAGTTAGTTTCACACTGATATAACAGGTTAGTTAGTTAGACACTGATATAACAGGTTAGTTAGTAGACACTGATATAACAGGTTAGTTAGTTACACACTGATATAACAGGTTAGTTAGTTTCACACTGATATAACAGGTTAGTTAGTTACACACTGATATAACAGGTTAGTTAGTTACACACTGATATAACAGGTTAGTTAGTTACACACTGATATAACAGGTTAGTTAGTAGACACTGATATAACAGGTTAGTTAGTAGACACTGATATAACAGGTTAGTTAGTAGACACTGATATAACAGGTTAGTTAGTAGACACTGATATAACAGGTTAGTTAGTTTCACACTGATATAACAGGTTAGTTAGTAGACACTGATATAACAGGTTAGTTAGTAGACACTGATATAACAGGTTAGTTAGTTTCACACTGATATAACAGGTTAGTTAGTTATTTACACACTGATATAACAGGTTAGTTAGTTAACACTGATATAACAGGTTAGTTAGTATACACTGATATAACAGGTTAGTTAGTAAACACTGATATAACAGGTTAGTTAGTAGACACTGATATAACAGGTTAGTTAGTTACACACTGATATAACAGGTTAGTTAGTTACACACTGATATAACAGGTTAGTTAGTTACACACTGATATAACAGGTAGGTTAGTTAGTAAACACTGATATAACAGGTAAGTTAGTTAGTTACACACTGATATAACAGGTTAGTTAGTTAGTTACACACTGATATAACAGGTTAGTTAGTATACACTGATATAAGCGGTTAGTTAGTATACGCTGATATAACAGGTTAGTTAGTAGACACTGATATAACAGGTTAGTTAGTTTCACACTGATATAACAGGTTAGTTAGTAGACACTGATATAACAGGTTAGTTAGTAGACACTGATATAACAGGTTAGTTAGTTAGTTAGACACTGATATAACAGGTTAGTTAGTATACACTGATATAACTGGTTAGTTAGTAGACACTGATATAACAGGTTAGTTAGTAGACACTGATATAACAGGTTAGTTAGTAGACACTGATATAACAGGTTAGTTAGTAGACACTGATATAACAGGTTAGTTAGTTGCACACTGATATAACAGGTTAGTTAGTAGACACTGATATAACAGGTTAGTTAGTAGACACTGATATAACAGGTTAGTTAGTTTCACACTGATATAACAGGTTAGTTAGTAGACACTGATATAACAGGTTAGTTAGTAGACACTGATATAACAGGTTAGTTAGTAGACACTGATATAACAGGTTAGTTAGTATAGACTGATAATGCCGCTGGGGGTACACAAAATAAAAATGTGATTCACATAAAAAAATATATATTTAAAAAAGATCTTCATATTTTTCAACAGGGCAGAGGTTTTTTTCTCGTCCGAGTTGCCTCATTTCCCTGCCAAAAATTAAATTAAACCATCCAGTGTTCAGTGAAATAACAACACAATGTCAAATACAGGCAGCCTAGTAAAATAATTAACATCCAATCACGTTAACCGTTACTCTCGTGGGAATTCCACTCACTGTCCGTATGTAGACAAACGTAGCTGCTGCTCATTCAGTTTGCTCGAAAATTGATACATGGTTAAAAAAGCAAGGCCCGCGTCCATAGAGACACATACCAGCTCTACTGGTAGTACTGCTACTACCTGCAGTACTACACCTGCACCTGTTGAAGACACAAGTTGTTCTGCTTCCACAGCACATCCAATGCCAGCATCAGTGATTCTACATTTGTTGTTATCTCTCTTCTCTCCCTCTCTTACTATCCTCTCTCTTCTCTCTCTTCTCTCCCTCTCTCTTCTCTCTCTTCTCTCCCTCTCTCTACTCTCCCTCACTCCTCTCTCTACTCTCCCTCTCTCCCTCTCTCCCTCTCTCTTCTCTCCCTCTCTACTATCCTCTCTCTTCTCTCCCTCTCTCTTTTCTCTCTTCTCTCCATCTCTCTACTCTCCCTCACTCCCCTCTCTACTCTCCTCCCTCTCTCTTCTCCCTCTCTCTTCTCCCTCTCTCTACTCTCCCTCGCTGCTCTCTCTACTCTCCTCTCTCTACTCTCTTCTCTCTCTACTCTCTTCTCCCTCTCTTCTTTCCCTCTCTCTACTCGCTGCTCTCTCTACTCTCCCTCTCTCTCTCCCTCTCTCTACTCTCCCTCTCTCTACTGTCCCTCTATCTACTCTCTCTACTTTCCCTCTTTCTACTCTCTCTACTATCCCTCTCCCTCTCTCTTCTCTCCCTCTCTACTATCGCTCTCCCTCTCTACTCTCTTCTCTCCCTCTCTCTTCTCTCCCTCTTCCTCTCGCTGCTCTCTCTACTCTCCCTCTCTTTACTATTCCTCTCTCCCTCTCTCTACTATCCCTCTCTCTACTATCCCTCTCTACTCTCTACTCTCCCTCACTCCCCTCTTTACTCTCCTCTCTCTTCCTCTCCCTCTCTCTACTTTCCCTCTCTCTACTCTCCCTTGCTGCTCTCTCTACTCTCCTCTCTACTCTCCCTCTCTCTACTCTCCCTCACTCCCCTCTCTTCTCTCCCTCTCACTTCTCTCCCCCTCTACTCTCCTTCTCTCTTCTCTCCCTCTCTCTTCTATCTCTTCTCTCCCTCTCTCTACTCTCCCTCACTCCCCTCTCTACTCTCCTCTCTCTACTCTACCTCTCTCTTCTCTCCCTCTCTACTCTCCCTCGCTGCTCTCTCTACTCTCCCTCTCTCTACTATCCCTCTCTACTGCTCTCTTTTCTCCCTCTCTCTTGTCTCCCTCACTCTTCCCTCTTCTCCCTCTAACCTCTCCCCTCCCTCTCTCCCAGTACATCCACCACAGCCCGGGAATTCCAAGCGGGGTTTCGGCATCGACTGTGCCATCCTGTCGTGCCAGGTGTACATCTCCCAGATCCTGGTGGCGTCGGCGCTGGGTGCAGCAGTGGACGCCACGGGTAGTGTGCAGGTCATCCCCATGGTGGCGTCCGGCGGCTCCTTCCTGGGTTTCCTCACCGCCTGGTTCCTGGTCATCTACCCAAGTCACGGCGACGCGGAGGCCAAGGGCGAGCAGAAGGCTCTAACAGGGCCCGTGTCCGATAACAGCGTCACGGAGAAACCCAGTGTTCTAAAACTGTCAAAGAAAGGTGCCACCACTACGTGTAAAGTGCAGTGCGAGTCCACTCTGTAATTTGATGTGATCGCCAATTAACTGGAAAGGTCGGAGCTTACTGTAACCATAGCAATGCAACGATCATCAAAAAATAAAAACCGACATTCCTTTTTTTACAACCGGGCCGTTGCCACCCAATAATCTGCTGATGGCATGGGCTTGACCGACCTCTTTCTCAAAGACACACATGGGCCATGATGTGTTAAGGTTTTGATTTGTATTTCATTTAATTTGGGGCCTGTCTCTCGCTCGTCACGGTCTAAGGACTGTGGTGTGGCGAGGAGAGGACAGGCGTCTCTCCCTCTCAGGGCCACCAGGGGCCGCGATCGAGGCGGTCCAACTGGACAGGACAGATCAGGGGACGGTGGATACACATGAGACCGACGTTCACGCGCTGAGCTGGGATCTCTGGAAAAAGACATGCACTTCACTCTCACTTCCATTCAAGGGTCAAGATGAAGGAAAAGACGAAGAGTCTCTAAGAAATATTATATTCTTCTAATAAGTGAAACATTTGAAAATGCAGAAAATTGCTCTTTTGATTGAACATGATTATTTAGTTTACTTTCCTCTATATATTTTTGACATTATGTTGCAGAAGGACATTGTTATCACCAAATGGGCCAGGCCCGGTATCATTTACAGGGTTGATGTATTACTTTTTGGACTTAAAAGGTTTTTAGTAGCTTTAAGAGGAAACTGCACATGTATAAGGAGGTGATTTCTCAGTTAGGAGAGGAGGGGGAGGAAGGCATTGTTTGGTAAATCAATCAGTTGTCCTAATTATTGAATTTCTAACTGTTATGACATACTAAATTGTAATAGGACCAGTTACACCATGTGTCAAACTCATTCCACACAGAGCCGAGTGTCTGCTGGTTTTCGCTCCTTCCTCGTACTTGATTGATACATTTAGGTCACTAATTAGTAAAGAACTCCCCCTCACCTGGTTGTCTAGGTCTAAATTGAAAGGGAGAACTAAAAACGCCAGACACTCGACCCTCCGTGGAATGAGTTTTACACACCTGAGTTACACTATATCAACTGTACACAAGCATTTACCAAACTCGCTCCTGGGGACCACAAGGGGTGCCCGTTTTGGTTTTTGACCTAGCACTACACAGCTGATTCAAATAATGAATTCATCATCAGGCTTTGATTATTTGAATCAGCTGTGTAGTGCTAGGGCAAAACCAAAACGGGGACCCTTGTGGTCCCGAGGAGCGAGTTTGGGAAATACTGATCCACACAAATATATCTTTATCCTCTTTAGTAATTTATAGTAAGGATCCTATTTTCCACCTTTCAGAATATATCCTTCTGAGATCACAAGGGCCTCACCGTTGACGGAGAACAGAAACACTTTTAGGAAATGAGAAAGAATCTCAATGCTGCATTGGAGTTACGGAGAATTGCATACCAAACGGAGGACAGAAGTTGAGGAGCACTGTAAGGAGCTTGGAAGCTCTTCTGTCTCACAGAGGAGAAACAGATTTCAGGCTTCAATTCGTTCTCTTTGTCTTGTTTCAATTGCATTGTTAATGGATTGTGTCACTCGCTGCACAATTTCAGCTGCTGACGTTTGTTTGAGGATGTAACTAATACTAGCTAGATGTTTGTCAAATGTGGGAGTGCCTGCTCATGGAGGGGGGTGTAAGTCTGAGTTTTGGGGAGGAGCACTTAGGCAGAACTTAAACTGCAGGAATTCAAGTTGATTATTTTCCTACCATATAGGTCTTCCTTTTATTTTTCTAACTGAAGTAATGGGTCTTGATAGAAGAGTTCATATCCAGGGGCCTCCCGAGTGGCGCAGTGGTCTAAGGTACTGCATCGCAGTGCTAGCTGTGCCACTAGAGATTTTGGGTTAGAATCCAGGCTCTGTCGCAGCCGGCCGCGACCGGGAGACCCATGGAGCGGCACACAATTGGCCCAGCGTCGTCCGGGTTACGGGAGGGTTTGGCCGGCAGGGATGTCCTTGTCCCATGGCGCACTAGCGACTCCTGTGGCGCGCCGGGCACAGTGCGCGCTGACACGGTCGCCAGGTTCACGGTGTTCCTTCCAACACATTGGTGCTGTTGGCTTCTGGGTTAAGTGGGCATTGTGTCAAGAAGCAGTGTGGCTTGGTTGGGTTGTGTTTTGGAGGACGCACGGCTCTCGACCTTTGCCTCTCCTGAGTCTGTACAGGAGTTGCAGTGATGACCCAAGACTGTAACTACCAATTGAATACCACGAAATTGGGGAGAAAATGGGGTAAAAAATAGAAAAGAAGAGTTATATCCTCTCACTTGTAGTGCATTTACATTTAACACCTAGTTGCTGCATGGTTTGGGCCTTGTGGCGAGTTATGCTGTAATCTGAAGCGGCCTTAGCTAAATGTTAACACACCATGTTGGCTCTCTATGGCCTACATGCACCCTGAGCCAGAATGGGGGCTCAGTTGCATTCTTCTATAGACTACATGGTGGACTGAGTGTGGAAACTAGTGAAGGGAGTAGAGCTCCACTGTGGAACTCATTATGGCTCTAGTCTGAGCATGCTGGTTATGGCTTTACAGGCCCGTGTGTCTCTGCTGTGACAGGCCCCAGGAGGTCAGATCAGAGCCTTAGGGCTATAGAGCTGGGACTACCCAATTACTACATCCAGGTTGGCTGTGTTTCTACACAAATACTTACCGTATATGAGATATGGCTTCCTTCTCCTATGTGTTTATTATATTGAAGTTACAGACTACATCGCTCTGTTGTCTCTTGTTAAGGATACGTGTTAATCAGTAGAGGTAGATTTGTGAAAGTGTAATTTAACCTTCATTAATGTGTCGAACTGAAAAACAAAAAGCTGAAATCTTTTCAGAGTGTCAAGAGGAGATTCAAACCAAACTTGAAGTGTAAACAAACAGAGTGCATGAAGTATTTGACAAATCAGACGATTGTTGCAATAATGTTTTCTGCCTCTGTAAGCAAGGGTGGAAGTGTTAAGTTTCTGGGGTGGGGTGAACTTTTTTAATGCATGGCTGTATGTATGTGAATCATAGTTATACTGTATGAAAAACAACAACCATGTATTCGTAGCTAAAGAAGCATAGTATTGGTTAGGTTTTTTAGAGAAGAACCATGCCTTGTTGAATACTTGAAGTGCAACTTGAGTGTTTCTAAGATGCAAGGAAGTGTATGATAGTTTTCCTGAACCTCTAGCTGTTGACTCTGGAATGTTGACATAGTGGCCTATGTTGAAAGGCCTGCTGGGAGTTTGCGTTTCCTTGATTCCATCAGGTGACAATGTTAAAGTCATGAATGTAAAATATTTTTGTGATGGGTAGAGGGTCTGCACAGAACTTGCACATACAAAGTTTGAAGAAAAGAAGAAGAATCTTGCAAAAGAAAAAGTACTGGATATGTTTTATATATATATAGCTCTTTTCATGTTAAATGGATGCTTTCACTTTATTTAAATATAACATATATAAATACAGATATATATTTACAGTAACAAATGCAAGAGGTATGTTACAGTAATCGGAGGACTGGAATGTGTTTGAAACACGTGTGTGAGCGCGTCATCTGGTTCTCAATTCACTTTATTTTATAAGATTGAGGTCACACTGCAATACCAATATTTCATTTGTTAACTTTTCAGACAGAAATGTGTTTTTTGAATAAGTATAATTCAATTTGATAATTAAACTCATTTAATTTCCCTCTTTTCTTTTGATAGGAGAATGCTATCATTAATCTCTTGATTATTTTAAAAATACTTTTATAAGGTCATTTTATTTTAGGACAATGAGAGTTGCATATAGTATTTTATGTAATGAATTTATCACTGATATTACTTAAAGAATGGGAAAAACAGTATTTGCAGTCAGTGTAAATACTATTTGAGTTAATTTTGCTGCTATAAAAAGCAGATTATTTGTATTAGCTGTTTTTCTATAAGGACTGTATATACGTTGTGTAAATATGCTTGAGACTGCATATGTAGAACCATGGAAGAACACTGTATTGAATGCACCTTTAAAAAAAAAAAAACTCAAGGGCTTCTGTCGCTTTATTGTTGTATTGCACTCATATATTACCTTTTGAAAACAAAATATTAGCTATGTAACTATGTTAATAAACTGCCATCATCTATGAAATACTCTACATGTGTAATATAAAGTATTAGAGGGTGGTTTGTTTTTAGGTCAATATGAGGAAAACCAGTGTACAGTCCGAAGATCTTGGTAGACGAAGAAGACACGAAGGCTATCAGTGCATTAAGCGCCAAACTTTAATGATGACTTATCAGGGTTATAAAATGAATAATAAACTGGAGTGGGAATAACTACACCTTCACACCATATCACACATCACATTCCACCTCGGGTCAAACCACAGGTCATCTGCCCTGAGCTAACCACAGCTTCCTCTTTCAGTTAAAGCCACACTCTGTAAGATCCTGTTTATGATAAGGTGAAACAGTTGCTGGCCTAAGCTACATAAGTCATATACTATTTATAAACCAAGGGGGGTATTTGATTCATTTAAATGACTGGAAATCTACCAGACTGCAATACTATGTCTTGCCAGTGGTGGAAAAAGTACTCAGTTGTCATACTTGAGTAAAAGTAAAGATACCTTCGTAGAAAATGACTCATGTCAAAGTGAAAGTCTCCCAGTAAAATACTAGAGTAAAGGTCTAAAAGTATTTGTTTTAGATATACTTAAGTATCAAAGGTAAAAGTATAAATCATTTCAAATTCCTTATATTAAGCAAACCAGACGGCACCATTTTCTTGTTTTATTTATTTTACAGATAGCCAGGGGCACACTCCAACACTCAGACATCATTTACAAATGAAGCATGTGTTTAGTGAGTCTACCAGATCAGAGGCAGTAGGGATGACCAGGGATGTTCTCTGTTTAGTGAGTCAGTCAGATCAGAGGCAGTAGGGATGACCAGGGATGTTCTCTGTTTAGTGAGTCAGTCAGATCAGAGGCAGTAGGGATGACCAGGGATGTTCTCTGTTTAGTGAGTCAGTCAGAACAAAGACAGTAGGGATGACCAGGATGTTCTCTGTTTAGTGAGTCAGTCAGATCAGAGGCAGTAGGGATGACCAGGGATATTCTCTGTTTAGTGAGTCCTCCAGATCAGAGGCAGTAGGGATGACCAGGGATGTTCTCTGTTTAGTGAGTCAGTCAGATCACAGACAGTAGGGATGACCAGGGATGTGCTCTGTTTAGTGAGTCCTCCAGATCAGAGGCAGTAGGGATGACCAGGGATGTTCTCTGTTTAGTGAGTCCTCCAAGTCAGAGGCAGTAGGGATGACCAGGGATGTTCTCTGTTTAGTGAGTCAGTCAGATCAGAGGCAGTAGGGATGACCATGGATGTTCTCTGTTTAGTGAGTCAGTCAGATCACAGACAGAAGGGATGACCAGGATGTTCTGTGTTAAGTGAGTCAGTCAGATCACAGACAGTAGGGATGACCAGGATGTTCTCTGTTTAGTGAGTCAATCAGATCAGAGGCAGTAGGGATGACCAGGGATGTTCTCTGTTTAGTGAGTCCTCCAGATCAGAGGCAGTAGGGATGACCAGGATGTTCTCTGTTTAGTGAGTCCGCCAGATCAGAGGCAGTAGAGATGACCAGGGATGTTCTCTTGATAAGTGTGTGAATTAGACCATTTTCCTGTCCTGCTAAGCATTCAAAATGTAAATCAAATCAAATCAAATCAAATTTTATTTGTCACATACACATGGTTAGCAGATGTTAATGCGAGTGTAGCGAAATGCTTGTGCTTCTAGTTCCGACAATGCAGTAATAACGAACAAGTAATCTAACTAACAATTCCAAAAAACTACTGTCTTATACACAGTGTAAGGGGATAAAGAATATGTACATAAGGATATATGAATGAGTGATGGTACAGAGCAGCATAGGCAAGATACAGTAGATGATATCGAGTACAGTATATACATATGAGATGAGTATGTAAACCAAGTGGCATAGTTAAAGTGGCTAGTGATACATGTATTACATAAGGATGCAGTCGATGATATAGAGTACAGTATATACGTATGCATATGAGATGAATAATGTAGGGTAAGTAACATTATATAAGGTAGCATTGTTTAAAGTGGCTAGTGATATATTTTACATCATTTCCCATCAATTCCCATTATTAAAGTGGCTGGAGTAGAGTCAGTGTCATTGACAGTGTGTTGGCAGTAGCCACTCAATGTTAGTGGTGGCTGTTTAACAGTCTGATGGCCTTGAGATAGAAGCTGTTTTTCAGTCTCTCGGTCCCAGCTTTGATGCACCTGTACTGACCTCGCCTTCTGGATGACAGCGGGGTGAACAGGCAGTGGCTCGGGTGGTTGATGTCCTTGATGATCTTTATGGCCTTCCTGTAGCATCGGGTGGTGTAGGTGTCCTGGAGGGCAGGTAGTTTGCCCCCGGTGATGCGTTGTGCAGACCTCACTACCCTCTGGAGAGCCTTGCCTTGTACTTTTGAGTGTCAGGAAAATGTATGGAGTAAAAAGTACAGAATTTTCTTTAGGAATGTAGTGAAGCAAAAGTGGTCAAAAAAATATAAAAAAAATAAAGTTAAGTACAGATACCCCCCCAAAAATACTTAATTAGTACTTTTAAGTATTTTACTTAAGTACCATACTCCCACTGTGTCTTGGACATGATCTAAACATAATGCACAAATGAGACCTTGTGCACAAAAAGGGCCACTCGTCTGGGAATGTTGACAACAGTCTCTTATACAATGTTCCCACCTCGTGGTGTTCTTCTCGCGTTACATTTCTCACCCCTGGAAAGGGTTCTGCGTTTCATGGATGTTTCTCTCAGCCGCTGGATGGCAGCATTTAACTACATATTGTAACCAGCAGTACTATACATTTATAATCGTTTTATTTGTAACATGATTGTAGTTGTAGGCGACAATATAAATCTTAATTGAATCGCAATACAGTTGAACTAATATGGTTTTAAGGAGTTATCTGCGTCTGATTCTTTTTAGTCCTGAATCTAATTTGAATCTGTGTAGGCTATGAGCCGCCTTTTTACCAGGAAGTTGTATGGAGCCGACAACGGTTGAAATGTGGCATTTGCTCCACTTCTCTGGTCTTATCCGGTGAGTGGAGTGTTTGGGTCAGGTCAGCCGCGTACTGTGTGGAGCTTCGTGTGCGCTTTATCGACAATAAAGTTACATTTGACGCCTTCATTATTTCACCAACGAAGGTACCTGATGGAAAATAGCCGATTGAATAGAGGTTGGTGATGTCTTGTATTTTCTAAAAGTGTCATAAGAGAGCTAGCTATATGTCAGGTTTAAAACAATCTGACCACTTTTTTAAAATTTAAGATGCAAACCTTCTTGTCACAACAATGCCATTTAAAGTGTCAAGACCGTGTCAAAACTGAATACAGCTGACGCTGTCCCCTACCTATACTGTCATCACTTTTCCTCTTTTGTGTTCTGTAGTTTAAATGAGAAGTCAACATGCGTTTATAGATTAGGACAAAGATCAGTATACCTGTCGTTAGACTATAAATGGCACCCTATCAATAAGATCCATGAGGCACAGACTTGCGACGTACCTGAGATTTAGAACTAGAATGACCCGGAGGACCGGGTTCTGCCAGAGCAGAGTACATACTAGATGTCTGTGGTTTCATCGACTCGTTTATTTCTGGAAAATCACATTTTAAAACCCATCGTTGGTGTCATGTAGTGTAGTAACAGTGCACGTGTCTTTTCAACATCCTCTCTATGTATTCAAGATGCATGTTTTGGAATATTTCTATATTTGTATTCTGTTCACTCTGCCATTGTTGTGGAGTTACTGTAACATTCGGATGGATTGCTATTCTGAACTGCACCTTGAATAGTTGTGTACAGGCAGAACTATTAGTCCCCCCCCAACTGTGGATTTTGAGAGAGAATAACATTACTCCTAGTGTTTTCCATTACACAAGGTTGGGCTACTCACTGGTCCAAAATGTTGGGCAGGGATTTCATAGACCTGCTGTAAGCACCACTGCAGCTACACTGATAAGAAATGGATGTGCCTTTTGGGGAGAAAAACAAACTGCTTGGCCTTTATGAATCACACAATCCTACTTACTCTAGGCCTCTTTGTTGTGTCTTGTGTTTTTATCTTTTGAGTTAAACTTTTTGACCAAATAGGTCATATGTAGTATTAGGAATATGATTATTTACATGGTAAATAAAGACTATGAGCACTGCATGCAGACAAAATGGCAGTTATGACAGGATGATTTCTAAACTGTGTCAACAAAGCAAATAAATCTCACTAAGTAATTCATGGTAACTTCCGGAAGTATGTTTGGATTTCTTTACATGTTATTGTGTTACAAAGTGAGATTAAAATGTATTTAATTGTCATTTTTTTCGTCAACAATCTACACCAAATGAATACTCTGTTAAAGTGGAAGAAATATTCTAACATATTTTAAAGATGAATACAAATGAAATATGCTGAAATATAATCGTTGCGTAAGTATTCAGCTCCCGGAGTCAATACATGTTGGAAACGCCATCGATTACAGCTGTGAGTCTTCTTGGGGAGTCTATAAGGGCTTTGCACACCCAGATTTGTGCAATATTTGCCCATTTATGATTTGCTCAATTCTCTGTCAAGATGTTGGGGATCATGTCTAGACAGCCATTTTCAAGTCTTGCCATATATTTTAAAGCCGATTTAAGTCAACTTGGTCACTCAGGAACATTCACTGTGTTCTTGATGTGCAACTCCAATGTAGATTTGGCCTTGTGTTGTAGGTTATTGTTCTGCTGAAAAGTGAATTCCTCTTCCAGTCTCTGGTGTTAAGCAGACTGATTCAGGTTTCCTCTAGGATTTTGCCTATGCTTAGCTAAATCCCATTTCTTTTCATCCTGAAAACTCCACTGTATTTGCGGATTTTTCAAGCATACCCATATCATGATGCAGCCACCACCATTCTTGGAAATAAGGAGTCAGTTACTCGTTGATGTGTTGTGTTGGATTTGCCCCAAACATAAGGCTTTGCATCTAGGCCAAAAAGTGTATATCTTTGCTTTGTTTTTTTTGCAGTATTACGTTAGTGCCCTGTTGTATACAAGATGCATATTTGTATTCTTCTTTTCAGTCTGTCATTTATGTTATTATTGTGAAGTCACTACAATGTTTTAAAATCACCAATGGCCTCATGGTAATATCCCTGAGCAGTTTCCTTCCTGTCCTGCCCCTCAGTTCAGGAAGACGACTGTATCTTTGTTGTCTGGTTGGTTTAATACATAATCCACAGCATAATTATTAACTTAACCATACTTAAAGAGAGATTCAATGTCTGATTTGTTATTATTACCCATCTACCAATCACTGCCCTTCTTTATGAGGCTTTCGAAAAGCTCCCAGGTCTTTGTAGTTGAATCTGTGCTTGACATTCAGTACTTGACTGAAACCTTACAGATGTTATGGGGTACAGAGGATGGGTTCATCATTTAAAAAAACGATTATTTCACACAGTGAGTCCATGTAACTTATTATGTGATTTGTTAAGTCAAATTTTACTCCTGAACTAATTTAGGTTTGCCTAAACAAATACTTATGCAAAGATGATATTTTAGTTATACGTTTTTATATACACTACCGTTCAAATGTAGAAATGTCCTTGTTTCTGAAAGAAAAGCACTTTTTTTTCTCCAATAAAACAACATCAAATTAATCAGAAATACAGTGTAGACATTGTTAATGTTGTAAATGACTATTGTACCTGGAAACTGCAGATTTTTTTTGACTGAATATCTACATAGGCGTACAGAGGCCCGTTATCAGCAATCATCACTCCTGTGTTAGCTAATCCAAGTTTATAATTTTAAAAGGTTAATTGATCATTAGAAAACCCTTTTGCAATTATTTTAGCACAGCTGAAAACTGTTGTCCTGATTTAAAGAAGCAATAAAACTGGCCTTCTTTAGACTAGTTGAGTATCTGGAGCATCAGCCTTTCTGGGTTGGTTTACAGGCTCAAAAGGGCCAGAAACAAAGAGCTTTCTTCTGAAACTCATCAGTCTATTCTTGTTCTGAGAATAGACTGTGAATAGACTCTGAGTAAGCTCTTATCGCTGTAGAAATCTTCACTCCCATACCAGCTCCTTTCTGGAACCTACATCAGTAAAGCCCCATCTCTGCTTGATTAGTTGTTGTTTTTTACCATCGCCAACAACAGGAAAGTATGCAGGCAAAGTAATACGTTATGGAGACAACATGTTGTACGTGGTTTATATGAGGTTCAAATCGTACCTTTCTGCTTTACAGTTGACAAAAAAATAAAACTAAGTCAACCTGACGATTCACTTAGATAAGTTACGGTAACTTCGGATACTTGATTTCCTCCCCTGGGCTTGGGATTCATGTTAAACATGTTAATGATCGGTTGCTGGTTAGCTGCCTGAGTGATCAGGCCCCAACATCTGGTGGGACGACGATGGGTTTTTCATGATTACCAGGCCGGCATGCAGGATCTTAGTTTATAGGGTATGTATGCTGACTTCTATCAGGCCTTAGTGACTTATAGAATGACTAACCTAACTGACTGTCTGTATCTGTCGTTCCCTAGACCTGAGGCCATGTTTCAGATGATTCTACTGAGATGGGCTTTTCCTCTAGGTGATTCTGATCTAGACGGGTCCTGTGGAAGTGAAGAAAGTGGTAGAGGAGGAGAAGCAGGAGACTTATCATTCTGACTCTATTCTGGATCTATGGACTGTAGACAAACCCCATTTGTCTTACGTCAGACAGTGCGACTCATTCCACATTTGTTTGAACTAACGTCGTACAGGAGGAGTTTTGCGTAGGAGTGACGCCACCTGTTGGACTCAGAAAAGAAGACAATGGCCGTGTGTGTGTGTCAGTGGTGTCCGGCTGGCTCTGCTGTCGTCTAGGCTCTGATGGCAGATGTTCCCTCTGGACTACTGGAGGCTTGTGTGGTGGTTGGAGCAGTCAGCAGTACACTCAGGGAACTCTATCAGGTAGGTACTGCTGACTCAATCGTGTTCTTACCAACTTCTCCCAAACAACTGCCCTTTTGACCACTAACGCAACAAGTTAGAGAAAATGTTTCTATGGTATGAAATCTTCCCCTACTTCTCTGCTTGTCAGATCTGCGATCGGATTCCAAATCGTGCATATGTTTTGGAGCGGCAGGGTAGCCTAGTGGTTAGAGCGTTGGACTAGTAACCGGAAGGTTGCAAGTTCAAACCCACGAGCTGACAAGGTACAAATCTGTCGTTCTGCCCCTGAACAGGCAGTTAACCCACTGTTCCGTCATTGAAAATAAGAATTTGTTCTTAACTGACTTGCCGTGGTTAAATAAAGGTAAAATAGAAAATAAATAAATAAAAATAACCCATTGCCTGCTCTCTTTCCAGCTTTAGTAAATCATGTCAGAAATGTGCAGATTCACTACACTGTATGGTTTTGCTACACATTGATTTTCGTGGGCTTAGGCTTCCACCACATCGTATCAATCATATGACACATAGTCATACGCATCACATGTGGGCCTGTATATGATATCATGTAATGTTTCCTCTTCCTACCAGTCACACCAGCAGGGTCAAATCAAAGAGCTCCCCCTGTTGGAGACGGAGGTACTGCAGGTGCACGCCCCACCCTTTGTGACCAAAGAGAGTGTGAGTAGCGAGACCAAGGGTCAGGGTCACGCCCCGGCCTTCACCAGGATCCAGAGGAGGCGCTCCTTCATCAAGAAGAAGAGGGGGAGGCCTGGTACGGCTAATGGAGAAGCAGCCAAGGGTAGCGATGGATGGGGTGGCACCACAGAGGACATCAGTGTCCCCAAGGACCTGGACCTCATCGCCCTGCCTCAGCTCTGCTTCCCAGGTGACACAGCGTGGTGATTTCGGCTAGCCACACACACACTACACCATAGCACTATATATTAATGCTCAAAGGAGTATGTTCATAACTCCAGATTTGTCATCTTCATCACCAAAGGTGGATGTGTCGTGCGATTAAGCAATAAGGCATGAGGGGTGTGGTATATGGCCAATATACCACTGCCAGGGGTTGTTCTTAAGCACAACGCAACGCGGAGTGCCTGGACACAGCCCTTAGCTGTGGTATATTGGCCATATACCACAAACCCCAGAGGTGCCTTATTGATTTTATAAACTGGTTACCAATGTAATTAGAGCAGTAAAAACAAATGTTTTGTCATACCCGTGGTATACGGTCTGATATAACACGGCACTCGGCCAATCAGCATTCAGGGCTTGAACCACCCAGTTTATAATTCCTGTTATATGAGGTCTTGTGTCTGCTTTCTTCCATTGGCCAGGGGGTCTTCAGATAGCCAGTGAGCAGAGAGAAGACTCGTACCATTACCTGGTGTTTACTGATGTCTTCGGGAACAGGACACATGCTGTAGTGGTGCAGTACTACAGGCCTATACAGGTGGGATGGCTTACCGGCTGAGCTTTATCCATGCCCACTGGAATGCTTTACCTTCTTCAATAAAGAGTGGTTTATAATTTGAAGACGGATGGACATAAGCATGTTCATCAGCAAAACAAATATTTATTGTGAACATTGGCCCTTTTTAGGTCCATGTTCTTTTTAAATACATTTGTAGACTTTTACATTTGCTGCTATGGGAATGTAGAAGGACACATGAAATATAAATACAGTCTACATCCACATGAACAGTCATTTCAATTACTGTTCACATCAGGTCATTGGTCACTATGTAAAACATTGCTCTCTGATTGGTTGTCTGCTTGGGTCCCAGTTCTCTCAGGATGGTGGGCACCAAAATGGCTACCGGTTGTCCTCCAAGTCGTCCCGTCTCTACACGGCGTACGGCATCTGTGTCATCTCTAAATACCCTTACTACAACGCTCTCAGGGACTGCCTGTCATGGTGAGAACAATTCACCATCCTCTTACCATCCTCTCATTCCTCTAGGTTTTCGTGTTTTAAGTAAATACCGAATGAGAATACAAAACAGTAGACGACAGGTTATCACAGTAAATACGGCCAGATGTGGGCCGTTGTTATAAAGGGATCAGTTCAGTTCATCTTAGACACCTATTGACCTGTTTGTTGTGTTTTGACTGCATGGTGTCCATCTAACGGGTGTGTGCTCAGTCTCTTGTCCCAGCTCAAGCCCAGCTGGATGGGGGACTTTGAGAGAGGGTGAAGGAGTTTTCAGCCAAGCTGGCGCTGGTGCCCATACCTCCACCTGGACAACTGCATGTGGTGAGCCATTTGTCTCCCTCTATGATTTACTGGCATTATTTAACAGTAGAGATCATGTTAAGGATGAACTGTAAAACCAATCATGGGCATTTTGCCAATCTCTGCTCTACCCAGTCTAGTGTATGTTTATGTAGTGTGTTGTATTGTTAAGTGACTAACATTAAAATAGTGTAATTTAACTATCTGTGTTCCTCTACCTGTTCTGTCCCAGGTGTTTAGTCTGAGGCCTCTCCAGATTGGGCTTCCTCCCGGGAGGATAAGGACCGGCCAGCTGTTGACCTCGACCTCCATCTGCCTTTCCTGTGCTTTAGACCCCGACAGCTCCTCCAAGTGAGGACAGACAGCCAGATTATACTGCCTAACCCACTACATTATATTTTCTTTCAATGCAATTAAAGAGACTAAAAGACTGTGGGAATGTGATAATGTGCAAATGTACAGTATGTTTCTGTTCGTCTGTTTGGAATGGTAAAAGACATGTCTATATCAATCAGACCTGGGTTCAAATATAATTTAGGATATTTCAATTACTTTCAAAGTCATTTGGAAGTAATTATTTAGATTTTTTTTATTTTTTTAAACACAGGTAGTTGAATATTGGAATATATTTGGAAATACTTAAATACACAGTATTAATACAAATGCTTAAATAATCCCAGGTTTGTTTTGGCATTTAAAATAATGTATTTGGAAAAAATGTTCAAATAGTAGGCCTATAAATGGAAAAAATAAAAGGAAATAATTACAAAATCCTTTCAATAGTTGATTTGGGCCCCATTATTAGAAAATACTTAAATACACCGAAAATAAGTATTTAAATAATAAAATACACATGTATTTGAAGCCAGGACTGATATCAACGTTACCGTCTGTCTGTCTGAATCTCATCAGATCATTACCAGCCTGCTGACAGAGCAGAGGGTAGTAATGTTTTCCTGTGACTGGGCCCGGCTCACCCTGCTGGCAGAGAGCCTGATGTTCTTCATCCACCCCCTGGTGTGGCAGCACCCCTTCGTCCCCGTCCTCTCAAGCCAGATGCTGGACTTCATGGCGCCCACCGCCACCCCATGGGCTGTCATCTGCACCATTATGAAGAGGTGGCCGCGGTAAGGATGGATATCACTAGCGTACATGGCCATGCTAGAATAGAATACTGTAGCATGATCAGGTAGTGACCGTTATAGTGATAGTGACCTCTTCCTGGGGCGGAAGATAGCCTAGTTGTTAGAGTAGCTGCTGGTTTGAATCCCAGAGTCAGCCGGGCAACCGGAAGGTTGCTGTGATCATGCTGGGTACCATCGCCTGCCAATGTGCCCTTGAGCGAGGCACTTGTCCATCTGTAATTGCTCCAGGAGTGCTGCATTGCTGGGTTTGTGTGTGTTTTGGGGGTTGATTGTATAAAGACATATTTCGGTTTTAATGGACAATGAACTTCTTCTCATTGGCTGTTACCTGAACCCCTACAGGAGGTATCCACGATAAGAATAGCACCAGCACTGTCTGACAATGTTCCTCGTATCACTGATTTATTTATCATTTTAATAAACTGATTTGTCAGTCTTTATCATTTATCAGCATGTTCTACTTATTTTTACATAGTATAAAGGATCATGTGGTTCAATGTCCTAACTGACATACAGGACAGAAGTTAACAGAATGTCCAGTTCATTTGAGCTGACCTTTCTAACTTGTTCTCCTCCATTACAGTGTGTTCTAAGAGAGACAGAGCTGACCTTCCTGACTTGTTCTCCTCCATTACAGTGTGTCTCTAAGAGAGACAGAGCTGAACTTGTTCTCCTCCTCCATTACAGTGTGTTCTCTAAGAGAGACTGACCTTCCTGTTCTCCTCCATTACAGTGTGTTCTCTAAGAGAGACAGAGCTGACCTTCCTGACTTGTTCTCCTCCATTACAGTGTGTTCTCTAAGAGAGACAGAGCTGACCTTCTTGACTTGTTCTCCTCCATTACAGTGTGTTCTCTAAGAGAGACAGAGTGTTGTTTTACTGTCCCCTCTCCTCACAGGAAACAGATGATCTGATTCTGGTTAACATTGATGATGGCATCGTGTCGTCTTCCTCGTCCGACGGGGTTGACCTGCCGGACGTCCCGCTGGCGGCCAGAGAGTGTTTTCTAACACGGTAGGACAGGAAAGGATCTGGGACATGTTCATTAGGCACGACGTAGCAAAATGTTTTTCAACGGAAAATGGAATGAAGATTTCGGCTGGGATGTCTGGACTGTCCCTCCTGTTTCATTCTATTTTCTTACGTTTGGTGTCTAATGAATATGACCTGACGACAAGACACTCGATTGCTACGCTTACACACACACATTGGGTCTTTGACCAACGGATCAGGTGATTTTCCAATATTGGGTTAAAGATCAGAATTGGCCACAGTTTAAACACAGCCAGTTAGTTTAAGGTCCTATGTGATCATATTGCTACTGTCCATCTGCTCTGCAAACTACATGGATTGATATAAATAGGGGAAGGGGGTTTTATGCAAATATGAGTTCCACATGTTTTCTGAATATTTTTCTTACGTGTGTGTGTGTGCAGGGCGGAGGGTCTCCAGATGCACTCATGACCTGGGACGGTGTCACCTGGGGTCCAGTACAGACGTCACGACCAGAGGGCCCAGAGGGAGGCAGTGGCAGAGGAAACTTAACACACATCCAGAACATCACTCTGGAACTCATCGTCAACATCTTCAGGTCAGCATGAAACCAATCTCTTGTGGACAGACTACGCAAACATAGATGGTTACTGAGCATCTGACCAAATTATGCTGCATTTTGAGTTCTGGGCTAACCGAAATTAACATCTAATCATATGACAGCTAGCTATACTGTGTTTTAGTTTACTGTCGTTCACTATGACAAAACATGTACATGAGTATTATAATATCACATAGTTGTTATAATATTATAATCTAATTGATATTTATTTATGTTACTATGATAGTTGAGGCTCAAACTGAGCATACAGTATCTAGTTAATACGTATTGGGTTGGACCAAAATATGCCTATTTCTCATATAAGCAAGCTTGGAGATTTATCAAATGGATATGGATTTATTTAGAAATGTGAACAATGCTGTTAGTTATCCTATTAAATTGTAAAAAAATATATATATATATATATATATATATATATATATATATATATATATATATATATATATATATATATATATATATATATATATATATATTTTCTATTATTGTCTACATTATTATCACTGTACTGTTGGGAAAGAGCTCTCGGTAAGAATTTCACTGCACTGTTTTACACCAGTTGTATCCTGGGCCCACGGTGAATAAACTTTGAAGCGTGAATCAAAAATCCTGCTTTATGACAACCAATACAACTTCACTTTCTGTTCAATATCAGGACAGGCAAGCTTAATCCAATGACTATTACTCTCAACCTCACCCCCACCAACCACCACCACAGAGAAGTCCACCATCACCTCAACTATGAGCACAGAGTCTTCAACAGTGAAGAGTTCTTCAGGTCTAGAGAACCAGCAGACCAGCCATTTTTCAAGAAGGTACAACTAGAGCCTGTTCAGTAACACCTACATCTCTTTCAACCTACAATATTTAGGACATATTTAACTTTTACACACCTTTTTTCCTGTCCAGCATGTGATCCAATTGATCGTGAACGTATTGTATTTTGTCTTCTTTGCAGGTGTTGGGACACACACATCTTCCACCTCGTTCCTACGGGATCGTCTGGAACAGGAAGATGGACGCGTTCACACGCATGGAGCTGAGCACTCGGACAGAAACGTACAGGTGAGAAAGAAAGATAAGAGTTTAACAAATATTTACCTTTAAACTAGTAAAGCTTATTTTGACCTGTATTGCAAATGCAATGGGTTTCAGTAGGATTTTAATTTGGTTTCATCAGCAATCCTTTAACTAGAATCAGGGGTGTTAAGTGCTGCAGGCAAAAAAAGAAAAGGGCACCCGTTTGGGTACTGAGGACCAGGAATGGAAACACTGCTGTAGCTTCATACACATATCCCAAGTTGGTCCCTTCCTGGTATAAGCACAGCCTTTCCCCTGATGTCTATCCTAAATCCAAGGTGAACTTTCCCCTTGGTACAGATCTAGGATCAGCTTCCCATCCCCTAATCCTAACCTTAACCATTAATGGGGGAAATGTTAAACTGACCAAAGATCAGCAACTAGGGGAAAACTTCTCCCTACACCTCTGTCCTCTTCCCCAGGCTGAAGTCCATGACGGAGTCTCATGCGCCCCACCATGCAGGAGATGGCCGTAAATACACCAGCCCAGAGAGCCGGCTCAGCAAGAGGCTGGGGGCCAGTCTGCCCAACCTGGGGGATGGTGGGCGCGCCCTGGACCCCTCATGCAGAACTCCTCAAGAAGATACAGGTGGACAGCGGTAGGTGGACAGCGGTAGTTTGTAGGTTCAGGTGGACAGCGGTAGGTGGACAGAGGGTAGTTTGTAGGTTTAGGTGGACAGTGGTAGGACAGCGGTAGTTTGTAGGTTCAGGTGGACAGCGGTAGTTTGTAGGTTCAGGTGGACAGCAGTAGTTTGTAGGTTCAGTTGGACAGCGGTAGTTTGTAGGTTCAGTTGGACAGCGGTAGTTTGTAGGTTCAGTTGGACAGCGGTAGTTTGTAGGTTCAGTTGGACAGCGGTAGTTTGTAGGTTCAGGTGGACAGCAGGTGAGTTTTAAGGTGGAGGTTCAGGTGGACAGCGGTACAGTGACAGCGGTAGGTTCAGGTGGACAGTGGTAGGTTCAGGTGGACAGTGGTAGGTTCAGGTGGACAGTGGTAGGTTCAGGTGGACAGCGGTAGGTTGTAGGTTCAGGTGGACAGCGGTAGGTTCAGGTGGACAGCGGCACTTGTCGACGCTAATAGTTAACTTTTGTGATTTCTGAACATTGAGTGGTTTTAGGATGAGTGTTTAGTGGTTGCGGTGAAGACCTGCACACATGGGGTATTCCCCAGAACCTAAGTTGAGAAACCCTGTTGTAGTTGACCACTACTATTGAGTTGCCACCTTATAAGAACCAACCAAGGACGATTGGCCAACTGCTTTAAGGTTTCCTCTAAACAAAATGCTGTTCACAGTTCTTGAAACTTTTGTGATCGAACCCTAATAGGTCTGAAGTCTCCCCAGAAGCCAGTGAGATGCTTCAAGCACAGGCTCCCTCCACCGCTGGCCTACCACTACGCCAGAATTACTACCAGGAGATGATCACCTCCTGGACAAGGCCATCAGCGGGTGGCCTTCGAGGACTCCTCTCCTGGCCTGCTATCACTACCTCCGGGGCTTTGTCAACACAGTGGCCGGTAAACGTCTGGACGCACTGGAAGACTTTCAGAACCTTTACAAGACGGACACACGGACATCTTCCCTGGCGAGCTGGTTAACGCCTGTGGACTCTCTACAGGATGGGGAACGGGCACAAGCTAACCGCCGAACCGAGATCAAACGCCTGATTAGTCGGGTGAAGAAGGACCACGAGAGGGAGCGGACGTGCCATGACGATGAAGCTGTCAAGCGGTTCCAGCTGCCGAAAAAGCACATGCAGTTGGAGGACTTTGTGAGGCACGTGCAGGAGTCTGGGATTGTTAAGGACCAGGGGACCATTCACCGGCTGTTTGAGGCTCTCACTGTGGGTAAGGAAGTCACACAGACTTAAAGATGAGAAATGATAAAGGAGAGAGGTTGTCTCTTTCTTGGTGGAGGTGTCTTCACCAAGGTATGTGTTTTAATGTCTGTCTTGATTTTTACAGTAACCCCCTTGTTGTGTGGGACTCATCATGAACCTACTCCAGTTGATAATTCTTAGCCTCTACTCCGTAATCACTCTGGTCCCTGTGATTAATGTGTTAATACCTTTTAATACCTGTAGTGAATGGCCACGCTAATTCATCTGTCAATTGAATCTGCTTAATTTCCCTCAATCTTACCAGTGGTGTAAAGTAATTATTATGGACAACCATTTGTTATTTTGGACAACTTTTACTTAGCTACATTCCTAAAGACAATTATGTACTTTTTTACTCCATTCATGTTCCCTGACACCCAAAAGTACTCATTACATTTTGAATGCTTAGCAGGACAGGAAAAATATCCAATTCACACACTTATCAAGAGAACATCCCTGGTCATCCCTACTGCCTCTGATCTGACAGACTCACTAAACACATGCTTATTTTGTAAATGGTGTTGGAGTGTGCCACTGGCTATCCGTCAGTTAAAAAAACAAGAAAACATTGTGCCGTCTGATTTGCATAATATAAGGAATTTGAAATTATTTTTACTTTTACTTTTGGTACTTAAGTATATGTAAAACCAAATACTTTTAGACTTTTACTCCAGTAGTATTTTACTGGGGGTCTTTCATTTTTACTTAAGTCGTTTTCTATTAAGGTATCTTTACTTTTACTCAAGCATGAAAGTTGGGTACTTTTCCACCACTGAATACCCCCACACCCTATCAGATTTAGTAGGAGTCATACTGTGCACGTGGAGTGTGTGTTTAGTAGGAGTCATACTGTGCACGTGGAGTGTGTGTTTAGTAGGAGTCACACTGTGCACGTGGAGTGTGTGTTTAGTAGGAGTCACACTGTGCACGTGGAGTGTGTGTTTAGTAGGAGTCACACTGTGCGCGTGGAGTGTGTGTTTTTAGTAGGAGTCACACTGTGCACGTGGAGTGTGTGTTTAGTAGGAGTCATACTGTGTGTGTTTAGTCTCTTGCCCCTGTGAACCCACGCACCATGGACTTGCTTCACCAGCCAACCAAAACAATGCTGTGTATTATTGTTCCTGTGACTCCTCCCCCAGCCCCGCTAGCTTCTCTGTTCCATGCTAGCGCACCTATTGCCTTTTGTTTTGAATGGAACACCTAGAATACCACCAGAGGCAACTTTATGAAATCATTGTGAAGTACAGTAAGTTTAAACTGCCCCTCTATTAGTTGCAAAATTGCTGAAGTAAATAAAGAAATGGCAGTTTCAGGAATTGTTGAAGCTTGACTCCAGACTGCCCCCTGCAGGCCAGCAAAAACAGGTGGACCCAGATCTCTTCCGAGTGTTCTACACCTTCTGGAAGGAGACAGAGGCCGAGGCTCAGGAAGTGGCCCTGCCGGCCTCAGTCCTGGAGCACCTGGAGGCTAACGAGTGTGTCTTCAAGCTGTCCTCTTCGGTCAAGACCAGCCACGGGCGTGGGCAAGATCGCCATGACCCAGAGACGGCTGTTCCTGCTGACCGTAGGGCGGCCGGGTGCGTGGAGATCACCAAGTTCAGAGACATTGAGGTGAGTTACGACCATCTGCATCTACGTTCCTACTACACTTTCTGTGATATACCATATATCATTCATGATACTCAACTTTTTTGATAGAGATTACAATGTGACTACATTAAGCTATAAAATAGACAGTCATGTCTGATGTGCTTATAGATGGGTTATCTATGCTATATTATACAGCTAATGTAAATGATGGGATCTAGTCCCTAACACAGTGTATGTCATGTACTGTTATCATAACTACTAATGCTATGCTTGCTTATAGCTAGTGTTACAATGCACTGTGGGCGCATCATGAGACACAATAGATACACTCACACGGCTTTATGTGCTGTTATACAAAGTGTTACCAAGTATTCTATTAGAAATATGGGTCCCAGATCAAAGGTGGCGTTAGGTGAACAAAATAAGCCTGGTCCCAGATCAGTGGTCTTTACAACCGTAGCAATTGGCTATACAGCACAAACTGACCCGGGACCTGCCTAGTGGTTGGTTAAGTTGTTGAGATGCAGGGCTCCCTTGAAAAGGAGACCTTGGTCTCAATGGGACTCCCTGCTAAAATAACAGGTAGTGAATTGTGAATAACCAGTTGGCTGTTGTACCTCAGGAGGTGAAGATCTCCTCGGCTCCCTTCCTGCTGCTGAGGATCCCCTCTCTGAAGATCAAGACCACCCTGAGGAAAGAGACATTTGAGGTCAACCTGAAGTCGGAGGTTGACCTCTGGCACCTCATGGTTAAGGAGATGTGGGCCGGACGGAAGATGGCCGACGACCACAAGGTAGGATGTCAAAATGTGACATTAAACTTTCTTGTTAATCCCGGTCTCTGGGTGTGTCCCAATAATATCATATTTTTCCCACAAATCTAAGCATTGGATTGGTGGAGACATGGGCTAGTGGGAGTTTCTACCATTTTTATTCTACCAGTCATTTCCTTTCAAATGAGTGAATAAATGAACACTTTGGGAGGAAGGAGAGATAATTGGGACATAGCCTCTCTCTCAATTCAATTTGCTTTATTGGCATGACGTAACAATGTACATATTGCCAAAGCTTACTTTGGAGATTTACAATCTGAAAATAAGAATCAAAATTGTCAACGGGACAACAGTAGTAACAACAACAACCCAGCATACAGTAGAGGACATGTGCAGGTTGATTGGTCTGTCAGACACTGTCCTCATCTTATGGCAGGCAGTAATGTAGTGCGCTGCCAACCCACAGCTCTCTGCGTCCTCCCCAACAGGACGGGTAGCCTACTCTCATCAGAGAGGTCTTTGAAGGGTTTTCAAATTTGGGAAATGACACTCTCTTTATTGTTTTATATTTTTTGACATTTGTCAGAAATGTAGCTCTGTCTCAGGTTCTGCTGTGGTGCAGTGGTTGCACAGCGTTTCCTCTACAGAGAGCCAGGTTTTCCTGTGTCTGCCCTTCTCAATGGCAAGGCTGTGCTCACTGAGCCTGTGCTTTGTCAAGGTTTTTCTAAGGTTTTGATCAGTAACCATGGTCAAATATTTAGCCACGGTGTACTGCCGGTTTAGGGCCAGATAGCACTGCATTTTGCTTTGTGTTTGTGTTTCCCAATAAGTAATGTCGTTTTGTTTTGACTGTGTTGTAATTTTAGTTTTGATCTGATTGATTGGATGTTCTGGTCCTGAGGCTTCTCTGTGTTAGTAGAACAGGTTTGTGAACTCCGCCCTCTGGACCAGCTGGATGAGGGGACTCTTTTCTTTGCTCAGCTCTTGGCATTGCAGGGCTTGGTAGTGATATGAGAGGGGGGTCACTGTATTTTAGATGTTTCCAAAACTTAATTGCTCTTTTTTGAGTTTTTATTATTAGTGGATATTGGCCTAATTCTGCCCTGCATGCATTGTTTGTAGTTTTCCTCTGGACATGTAGGAGAATCTTACAGAACTCTGCATGCAGGGTTTCAATGGGGTGTTTGTCCCATTTGATGAAATCTTGTTATGTAAGTGAACCCACACCTCACTGCCATAAAGTGCAATTGGTTCAATGACACATTCAATTAGTTTTTGCCAAATTTTAATAGGAATTTGAATTTGTTTTTTTTTAATGGTGTAGAATGCCCTGCATGCTTTCTCTCTGTTTATTCACTGCCTCATTAAGGTGTCCAGTTGAGCTTATTTTAAAACCTAAGTAATTGTAGTGTGTGCAGTACTCTCTATATGCTTTATACCAATTGAGAACTTTGGTCTAATTCTCTGAGATCTGGGTCTTCTCTGGAAAATCATTATTTTAGTCTTTTTGGGGTTTACTGCCAGGGCTCAGGTCTGGCAGTACTGCTCTAGCAGGTCCAGGCTCTGCTGTAGGCCATGTGCTGTGGGTGACAGCAGGCATAGGTCATCTGCGAAGAGTAGGCATTTAACTTCTGAATTGTGGAGACTAACACCAGGGGCTGAGGATTTTCTAGAATAGTGGCCAATTCGTTGATGTAAATATTGAAGAGTGCAGGGCTCAGGTTGCAACCCTGACGAAGGCCCCGCCCTGGTTAAAGAATTCTGTTATTTTCTTGACAATTTTAATGCTGCACGTATTGCCAGTAAACATTGATTTAATTATGTCATATGTTTTACCCCTACACCACTTTCAATAACTTTGTAGAACAGTACTGTATGCCAAATAGAATCAAATGCTTTTTGGAA
>NC_056441.1:12315590-12474066 GCF_018296145.1 Oncorhynchus tshawytscha | reverse complement strand
CATTCTGATAAGACCATAACCCGCTAGTCTACATTCTGATAAGACCATAACCCACTAGTCTACATTCTGATAAGACCATAACCCACTAGTCTACATTCTGATAAGACCATAACCCACTAGTCTACACTCTGATAAGACCATAACCCAATAGTCTACATTCTGATAAGACCATAACCCACTAGTCTACATTCTGATAAGACCATAACCCACTAGTCTACACTCTGATAAGACCATAACCCACTGGTCTACATTCTGATAAGACCATGACCCACTAGTCTACATTCTGATAAGATCATAACCCACTAGTCTACATTCTGATAAGACCATAACCCACTAGTCTACATTCTGATAAGACCATAACACACTAGTCTACATTCTGATAAGACCATAACCCACTAGTCTACACTCTGATAAGACCATAACCCAATAGTCTACATTCTGATAAGACCATAACCCAATAGTCTACATTCTGATAAGACCATAACCCACTAGTCTACATTCTGATAAGACCATAACCCACTAGTCTACACTCTGATAAGACCATAACCCAATAGTCTACATTCTGATAAGACCATAACCCACTAGTCTACACACTGATAGACCATAACCCACTAGTCTACACTCTGATAAGACCATAACCCACTAGTCTACACTCTGATAAGACCATAACCCACTAGTCTACACTCTGATAAGACCATAACCCACTAGTCTACATTCTGATAAGACCATAACCCACTAGTCTACATTCTGATAAGACCATAACTACTAGTCTACATTCTGATAAGACCATAACTCACTAGTCTACACTCTGATAAGACCATAACCCACTAGTCTACATTCTGATAAGACCATAACTCAAGAGTCTACACTCTGATAAGACCATAACCCACTAGTCTACATTCTGATAAGACCATAACCCATTAGTCTACACTCTGATAAGACCATAACCCACTAGTCTACATTCTGATAAGACCATAACCCACTAGTCTAAACTCTGATAAGACCATAACCCAATAGTCTACATTCTGATAAGACCATAACTACTAGTCTACATTCTGATAAGACCATAACTCACTAGTCTACACTCTGATAAGACCATAACCCGCTAGTCTACACTCTGATAAGACCATAACCCGCTAGTCTACACTCTGATAAGACCATAACCCACTAGTCTACATTCTGATAAGACCATAACTACTAGTCTAAACTCTGATAAGACCATAACCCGCTAGTCTACATTCTGATAAGACCATAACTACTAGTCTACACTCTGATAAGACCATAACCCACTAGTCTACACTCTGATAAGACCATAACCCACTAGTCTACATTCTGATAAGACCATAACCCAATAGTCTACATTCTGATAAGACCATAACTACTAGTCTACATTCTGATAAGACCATAACTCACTAGTCTACACACTGATAAGACCATAACCCACTAGTCTACATTCTGATTAGACCATAACCCATTAGTCTACACTCTGATAAGACCATAACCCACTAGTCTACATTCTGATAAGACCATAACCCACTAGTCTACATTCTGATAAGACCATAACCCAATAGTCTACATTCTGATAAGACCATAACTACTAGTCTACATTCTTATAAGACCATAACTCACTAGTCTACACTCTGATAAGACCATAACCCGCTAGTCTACACTCTGATAAGACCATAACCCACTAGTCTAAACTCTGATAAGACCATAACCCAATAGTCTACATTCTGATAAGACCATAACTACTAGTCTACATTCTGATAAGACCATAACTCACTAGTCTACACTCTGATAAGACCATAACCCGCTAGTCTACACTCTGATAAGACCATAACCCACTAGTCTACATTCTGATAAGACCATAACTACTAGTCTAAACTCTGATAAGACCATGACCCACTAGTCTACATTCTGATAAGACCATAACCCACTAGTCTACACACTGATAAGACCATAACCCACTAGTCTACACACTGATAAGACCATAACCCACTAGTCTACACTCTGATAAGACCATAACCCACTAGTCTACATTCTGATAAGACCATAACCCACTAGTCTACATTCTGATAAGACCATAACTACTAGTCTACATTCTGATAAGACCATAACTCACTAGTCTACACTCTGATAAGACCATAACCCACTAGTCTACATTCTGATAAGACCATAACTCAAGAGTCTACACTCTGATAAGACCATAACCCACTAGTCTACATTCTGATAAGACCATAACCCATTAGTCTACACTCTGATAAGACCATAACCCACTAGTCTACATTCTGATAAGACCATAACCCACTAGTCTAAACTCTGATAAGACCATAACCCAATAGTCTACATTCTGATAAGACCATAACTACTAGTCTACATTCTGATAAGACCATAACTCACTAGTCTACACTCTGATAAGACCATAACCCGCTAGTCTACACTCTGATAAGACCATAACCCGCTAGTCTACACTCTGATAAGACCATAACCCACTAGTCTACATTCTGATAAGACCATAACTACTAGTCTAAACTCTGATAAGACCATAACCCGCTAGTCTACATTCTGATAAGACCATAACTACTAGTCTACACTCTGATAAGACCATAACCCACTAGTCTACACTCTGATAAGACCATAACCCACTAGTCTACATTCTGATAAGACCATAACCCAATAGTCTACATTCTGATAAGACCATAACTACTAGTCTACATTCTGATAAGACCATAACTCACTAGTCTACACACTGATAAGACCATAACCCACTAGTCTACATTCTGATTAGACCATAACCCATTAGTCTACACTCTGATAAGACCATAACCCACTAGTCTACATTCTGATAAGACCATAACCCACTAGTCTACATTCTGATAAGACCATAACCCAATAGTCTACATTCTGATAAGACCATAACTACTAGTCTACATTCTTATAAGACCATAACTCACTAGTCTACACTCTGATAAGACCATAACCCGCTAGTCTACACTCTGATAAGACCATAACCCACTAGTCTAAACTCTGATAAGACCATAACCCAATAGTCTACATTCTGATAAGACCATAACTACTAGTCTACATTCTGATAAGACCATAACTCACTAGTCTACACTCTGATAAGACCATAACCCGCTAGTCTACACTCTGATAAGACCATAACCCACTAGTCTACATTCTGATAAGACCATAACTACTAGTCTAAACTCTGATAAGACCATGACCCACTAGTCTACATTCTGATAAGACCATAACCCACTAGTCTACACACTGATAAGACCATAACCCACTAGTCTACACACTGATAAGACCATAACCCACTAGTCTACACTCTGATAAGACCATAACCCACTAGTCTACATTCTGATAAGACCATAACCCACTAGTCTACATTCTGATAAGACCATAACACACTAGTCTACATTCTGATAAGACCATAACCCACTGGTCTACATTCTGATAAGACCATAACCCACTAGTCTACATTCTGATAAGACCATAACCCACTAGTCTACATTCTGATAAGACCATAACCCACTAGTCTACACACTGATAGACCATAACCCACTAGTCTACACTCTGATAAGACCATAACCCACTAGTCTACACTCTGATAAGACCATAACCCACTAGTCTACACTCTGATAAGACCATAACCCACTAGTCTACATTCTGATAAGACCATAACCCACTAGTCTACATTCTGATAAGACCATAACTACTAGTCTACATTCTGATAAGACCATAACTCACTAGTCTACACTCTGATAAGACCATAACCCACTAGTCTACATTCTGATAAGACCATAACTCACTAGTCTACACTCTGATAAGACCATAACCCACTAGTCTACATTCTGATAAGACCATAACCCATTAGTCTACACTCTGATAAGACCATAACCCACTAGTCTACATTCTGATAAGACCATAACCCACTAGTCTAAACTCTGATAAGACCATAACCCAATAGTCTACATTCTGATAAGACCATAACTACTAGTCTACATTCTGATAAGACCATAACTCACTAGTCTACACTCTGATAAGACCATAACCCGCTAGTCTACACTCTGATAAGACCATAACCCACTAGTCTACATTCTGATAAGACCATAACTACTAGTCTAAACTCTGATAAGACCATGACCCACTAGTCTACATTCTGATAAGACCATAACCCACTAGTCTACACACTGATAAGACCATAACCCACTAGTCTACACACTGATAAGACCATAACCCACTAGTCTACACTCTGATAAGACCATAACCCACTAGTCTACATTCTGATAAGACCATAACCCACTAGTCTACATTCTGATAAGACCATAACTACTAGTCTACATTCTGATAAGACCATAACTCACTAGTCTACACTCTGATAAGACCATAACCCACTAGTCTACATTCTGATAAGACCATAACTCAAGAGTCTACACTCTGATAAGACCATAACCCACTAGTCTACATTCTGATAAGACCATAACCCATTAGTCTACACTCTGATAAGACCATAACCCACTAGTCTACATTCTGATAAGACCATAACCCACTAGTCTAAACTCTGATAAGACCATAACCCAATAGTCTACATTCTGATAAGACCATAACTACTAGTCTACATTCTGATAAGACCATAACTCACTAGTCTACACTCTGATAAGACCATAACCCGCTAGTCTACACTCTGATAAGACCATAACCCGCTAGTCTACACTCTGATAAGACCATAACCCACTAGTCTACATTCTGATAAGACCATAACTACTAGTCTAAACTCTGATAAGACCATAACCCGCTAGTCTACATTCTGATAAGACCATAACTACTAGTCTACACTCTGATAAGACCATAACCCACTAGTCTACACTCTGATAAGACCATAACCCACTAGTCTACATTCTGATAAGACCATAACCCAATAGTCTACATTCTGATAAGACCATAACTACTAGTCTACATTCTGATAAGACCATAACTCACTAGTCTACACACTGATAAGACCATAACCCACTAGTCTACATTCTGATTAGACCATAACCCATTAGTCTACACTCTGATAAGACCATAACCCACTAGTCTACATTCTGATAAGACCATAACCCACTAGTCTACATTCTGATAAGACCATAACCCAATAGTCTACATTCTGATAAGACCATAACTACTAGTCTACATTCTTATAAGACCATAACTCACTAGTCTACACTCTGATAAGACCATAACCCGCTAGTCTACACTCTGATAAGACCATAACCCACTAGTCTAAACTCTGATAAGACCATAACCCAATAGTCTACATTCTGATAAGACCATAACTACTAGTCTACATTCTGATAAGACCATAACTCACTAGTCTACACTCTGATAAGACCATAACCCGCTAGTCTACACTCTGATAAGACCATAACCCACTAGTCTACATTCTGATAAGACCATAACTACTAGTCTAAACTCTGATAAGACCATGACCCACTAGTCTACATTCTGATAAGACCATAACCCACTAGTCTACACACTGATAAGACCATAACCCACTAGTCTACACACTGATAAGACCATAACCCACTAGTCTACACTCTGATAAGACCATAACCCACTAGTCTACATTCTGATAAGACCATAACCCACTAGTCTACATTCTGATAAGACCATAACACACTAGTCTACATTCTGATAAGACCATAACCCACTGGTCTACATTCTGATAAGACCATAACCCACTAGTCTACATTCTGATAAGACCATAACCCACTAGTCTACATTCTGATAAGACCATAACCCACTAGTCTACACACTGATAGACCATAACCCACTAGTCTACACTCTGATAAGACCATAACCCACTAGTCTACACTCTGATAAGACCATAACCCACTAGTCTACACTCTGATAAGACCATAACCCACTAGTCTACATTCTGATAAGACCATAACCCACTAGTCTACATTCTGATAAGACCATAACTACTAGTCTACATTCTGATAAGACCATAACTCACTAGTCTACACTCTGATAAGACCATAACCCACTAGTCTACATTCTGATAAGACCATAACTCACTAGTCTACACTCTGATAAGACCATAACCCACTAGTCTACATTCTGATAAGACCATAACCCATTAGTCTACACTCTGATAAGACCATAACCCACTAGTCTACATTCTGATAAGACCATAACCCACTAGTCTAAACTCTGATAAGACCATAACCCAATAGTCTACATTCTGATAAGACCATAACTACTAGTCTACATTCTGATAAGACCATAACTCACTAGTCTACACTCTGATAAGACCATAACCCGCTAGTCTACACTCTGATAAGACCATAACCCACTAGTCTACATTCTGATAAGACCATAACTACTAGTCTAAACTCTGATAAGACCATAACCCGCTAGTCTACATTCTGATAAGACCATAACTACTAGTCTACACTCTGATAAGACCATAACCCACTAGTCTACACTCTGATAAGACCATAACCCGCTAGTCTACATTCTGATAAGACCATAACCCTCTAGTCTACATTCTGATAAGACCATGACCCACTAGTCTACATTCTGATAAGACCATAACCCACTAGTCTACACACTGATAAGACCATAACCCACTAGTCTACACTCTGATAAGACCATAACCCACTAGTCTACATTCTGATAAGACCATAACTCACTAGTCTACACTCTGATAAGACCATAACCCACTAGTCTACATTCTGATAAGACCATAACCCATTAGTCTACACTCTGATAAGACCATAACCCACTAGTCTACATTCTGATAAGACCATAACCCACTAGTCTAAACTCTGATAAGACCATAACCCAATAGTCTACATTCTGATAAGACCATAACTACTAGTCTACATTCTGATAAGACCATAACTCACTAGTCTACACTCTGATAAGACCATAACCCGCTAGTCTACACTCTGATAAGACCATAACCCGCTAGTCTACATTCTGATAAGACCATAACCCTCTAGTCTACATTCTGATAAGACCATGACCCACTAGTCTACATTCTGATAAGACCATAACCCACTAGTCTACACACTGATAAGACCATAACCCACTAGTCTACATTCTGATAAGACCATAACCCACTAGTCTACACACTGATAAGACCATAACCCACTAGTCTACACTCTGATAAGACCATAACCCACTAGTCTACATTCTGATAAGACCATAACCCACTAGTCTACATTCTGATAAGACCATAACCCACTAGTCTACATTCTGATAAGACCATAACCCACTGGTCTACATTCTGATAAGACCATAACCGACTAGTCTACATTCTGATAAGACCATAACCCACTAGTCTACATTCTGATAGACCATAACCCACTAGTCTACACACTGATAAGACCATAACCCACTAGTCTACACTCTGATAAGACCATAACCCACTAGTCTACACTCTGATAAGACTATAATCCACCATAGTGGAAACAACATTGATTCGACCAGTGTGTTCCCAGTGGGAAAGTTATAACATTTTCTGAGCAGGTATAAGAGTAGCCTACTCTTTTTATTTCATTTTTAGCTGATTCCAGAGTTCTTAGAATGAAATGTGAGATTTGTTCTCGCTGGCAAAGTTTTATATTATAAATGATCACTTTGCTTCATTGAAAATGTGGGGTGTGTGGCCTCGTCTAACACGGTGAGGGTGTGGCCTCGTCTAACACAGTGAGGGGTGTGGCCTCGTCTAACACGGTGAGGGGTGTGGCCTCGTCTAACACGGTGAGGGGTGTGGCCTCGTCTAACAAGGTGAGGGGGTGTGGCCTCGTCTAACACGGTGAGGGGTGTGGCCTCGTACTGTCCTCCTTAAGGTGTATGCAACCATAATGTGACAGCCAGCCAAACTCTAATCAAGAACTTAACCAGAGTCAGGGATAGGCTTTCCATAACCCTCCAGTTTTATAGTTGAAACGGTGTAAAAATGAAGTCATTGGAGCATCTCAGACTAAAAGGCATTATTAATGCACAACCGAGTCTAACCGACATCATAGTCACATAGTGAACAATACAATACTTGACCAACACTGTACATAGAAAACATATCCTGTTTGAATATTGTTCTAAATAGGATTAGTATTTATATAACATGTAAACTAACTTAAGTGTGAAGAGAAGCTAGCTCCAAAACAGCACTTAACAGGCAGGCTAGGCTAACGAGGGAATACATGTAATCGATTTACTTAAAAACTCAGAATTAAAACATGACCTGAAGAAAATACTTAGAATACTAAAAGATAAACATCTTAGAAATGATTTGTACTTACAGGTCATGCTTAACGAAGGCTTAACAAGAAGGATGGCAGAAGATAAACCTCCGTATTATGTCACTCTTTTCCAACATCATGAACTGCATCATTTCCTATTTTTCCTGTTTTACCACCAACAAAGAAGTAGCACAGCGGAGTACACGCTAGCTGCTGCTACACGAAACAGCCACTGGATGGCGCCAAATCAAAAGCCACTTGGCCAAAGAATAGAAGGCCGAATAGGCCTCATCTAACGTATTGCACTTGAATGGATCTTAAACACAGAACAGACAGTTGGTATGATTCATTGTGACAAAAATGTTTCCAAATATCAGTTTGTTGGATAAGACGATGGATGAATGACAATCACCCACAAGTGTCCTTCTAAGATGGTGTTGTTACTTGCATATTACTAGCATGTAGGCTCCCCATTTATGTACACCAGGACTCCGTTCTGTGCCTGCGTAGTAGGCAGTGAATTGGCAAACTTCACCGAATCTGCTTTGTCATGCAGCAAGTAACACTACGAAAAAGGGCTACTTTGACCAAGATGACAGAAACGTGCAGGTAGCCTTAATAGCCCAGAGAAAATGAGTGTGTGTAATCAGCTTTTTGTGTGTATGGAATAATTCAGGGATCTTTTATTTCCACTAATGAAACATGGGACCAATGCTTTACATGTTGCGTTTATATTTGATGATAAACCCTAACCCCCTTCTCGTTTCCTTCCTGTCGATCTCCAGGTCTTCCAGAACAGTATTACAGCCTGACATGGTTCCTGAGCCCCATCCTGGGCCTGATCTTCACACCTCTGATTGGCTCAGCCAGCGATCGCTGCACCCTGAAATGGGGCCGGCGACGCCCTTTCATCCTGGCCCTGTGTGTGGGCGTGCTGTTCGGAGTGGCACTCTTCCTCAACGGGTCACTCATAGGTAACAAATAATATATTATAAACTGGGTGGTTCGAGCCCTGAATGCTGATTGGCTGACAGTCATGGTATATCAGACCCAGTGGTGTAAAGTACTTAAGTAAAAATACTTTAAAGAACTACTTAAGTATTTTTGGGGGTGTCTGTACTTTACTTTACTATTTATATTTTTGACAACTTTTTGCTTTTACTCCACTACATTCCTAAAGAAACAATGTACTTTCTACACCCAAAAGTACACGGTACATTTTGAATTCTTAGCAGGACAGGAAAACGGTCTGATTCACGCACTTAAAAAGAAAATTCCTGGTCATTCCTACTGCATCTGATCTGGCGGACTCACTAAACACTAAACAGGCTAAACACAGATGTTTTTTTGTAAATTATGTCTGAGTGTTGGAGTGTGCCCTGGCTATCAGTAAATTAAAAAAACAAAAAAATCGTGCCATTTGGTTTGCATAATATAAGGAATTTTAAATGATCTATACTTTTCTTTTGATACTTAAAAACCTCTTTGGGCTGAGATCCCGCTAACGGGATTGACATGACAACAGCCAGTGAAAGTGCAGGGCGCCAAATTCAAACAACAGAAATCTCATAATTAAAATTTCTCAAACATACAAGTATTTCACACCATTTTAAAGATACACTTCTTGTTAATCCCACCAGTGTCCGATTTCAAATCGGCTTTACGGCGCAAGCACCACAAACGATTATGTTAGGTCAGAGCCAAGTCACAGAAAAACACAGCCATTTTTCCAGCCAAAGAGAGGAGTCACAAAATCAGAAATAGAGATAGAATTAATCAGTAACCTTTGATGATATTCATCAGATGACACTCATAGAACTTCATGTTACACAATACATGTATGTTTTGTTCGATAAAGTTCATATTTATATAAAAAAATCTCAGTATACATTGGCGCGTTATGTTCAGTAGTTCCAAAAACATCCAGTGATTTTGCAGAGAGCCACATCAATTTATAGAAATATTCAGCATAAATGTTGATGAAAATACAAGTGTTATACATGGAACTTTAGATACACTTCTCCTTAATGCAAACCGCTGTGTCAGATTTCAAAAACAAGCAAACTAGGCAATAATCTGAGTACGACGCTCAGAGACTAAAACAACCCAAATAGATATCTGCCATGTTGGAGTCATGGCGGACAGAAGTCAGAAATAGCATTATAAATATAAAATTACCTTTGATGATCTTCATCAGAATGCACTCCCAGGAATCCCAGTTCCACAATAAATGTTTTTATTTGTTCAATAAAGTTCATCTTTATCACAAATCCAAATTCATGACGCATGAGCAGACGAAAAGTCCAACAGTTCCGTTACAGTCCGTAGAAACATGTCAAACGAAGTACACAATCAATCTTTAGGAAGTTTTTTAACATAAATCTTCAATAATGTTCCAACCGGACAATTCCTTTGTCTGTAGAAATGCAATGGAACAGAGCTCGCTCTCACGTCACGAGCTCATGACACTCTGCCAGACACCTGGCTCAAACAGCCATTATGAGCCCCCACTTCACAGTAGAATCATCAAACAAGGTTCTAAAGACTGTTGACATCTAGTGGAAGCCTTAGGAAGTGCAACATGACCAATATCCCACTGTATCTTCAATAGGGAATAAGTTGAAAAACAACAAACCTCAGATTTCCCACTTCCCGGTTGGATTTTTTTCTCAGGTTTTTGCCTGCCATATGAGTTCTGTTATACTCACAGACATCATTCAAGCAGTTTTAGAAACTTCAGAGGGTTTCCTATCCATATATACTAATAATATGCATATCTTAGCTTCTGGGACTGAGTAGCAGGCAGTTTACTCTGGGCACCTTATTCATCTAAGCTACTCAATACTGCCCCCAGCCATAAGAAGTTAAGTGTTTATAATATATATATTATTATTATTATTTTTTTTTTTTTCTAAGAGGTGGATCAAAAGTATATTTTTATGTATATTTGAGCAATTACATTTACTTTTGCTACTTAAGTAAATTTAAAACCAAATACTTTAAGACTTTTACTCAAGTAGTATTAGTATTTTACTGAGTGACTTTCACTTTTACTTATACTCAAGTATGAAAATTGGGTACTTTTTCCACCACTGCGTATACAATGGGTGTGATAAAACATGTATTTTTTCCAAAGCAACTACAGTAATGTGTGTATTCATTTTATATATGGGTGGTCCAAGGAATCAAACCCACTATCCCTGGTGTTACAAGCACCAGCTGAGCTACAGAGGGCCAGCGTTGGAACTGGGCGTTAGGCAGGGTTAGGGTTAAAAAAGAATAGAAAATTCCATTTGAAATGCTTTTCAGCCTATTAATTCATGGAAATACCAGTCGGTGTAAATGCATTTGACTGGTCATGCTTATCGGTCTATAGTTAATTTGCATAATTGAGTGTACTAAATTGGTGCATGTGTACAGTATATTTGTTATGTATACAGATAAAAGAGCCTTTTGAGCGGGAAATCTGTCAGACAGAGCGAGCTGCTGCCACAGCATCTCAAACAGCAAAAAAGCGTAGGCAACAGAAGGCAGGCTTCATCAGCGTGTCACACACCACTTTGCAATGAGCTGGAGGCAGTATGCATTGTAAAAACATATACTTAATTGTTTGAAACCTTAACGTTTTACTAAATATTATGAGGCATGTCTTACCTTGCTTCAAAAGTAGCCAAAATCAGACCATATCTAGATTTAGACAATTATTTGATATCAACTTTCTTTCATTGTCCAGTAGCCAAAGGAACAATCCTAGTCATATTAGCAGCCCATGCTAGTTGTTGCATATTAGGGGAAGGGAAAGCATTGGCGATACCTAGTCAGTTGTGCAACTGAATGACTTCAATTGAAATGTGTTTTCCTCATTTACTTCTCCCCTCTTTCTAAATTTCTAACGGATATATTCATCTCTGTCACGTGAAACCGCTCGCATATGGGGTGTGCTTTTGACAACAGTGTTTTAATAGCATAATGAACATTCACGCGTAGCTTCCTGCCTTGTGTGCGTTGCTGTGCTTATAATATGAAGAAATAATAGTTTATCAACATTATAAAGTTAAACGTTCTGATCTGTTGCATCAGACTCATAACTTTTATGTTTTTTTTTTTTGTAGCCTAGGCCTACTGGTTGTATGAACTTGGGATCTATCGTGTGTGTGTGTGTGTGTGTGTGTGTGTGTGTGTGTGTGGCTCAGTTGCTAGAGCTTGGCACTTGCAATGCCAGGTTTGTGGTTTTGATTCCCACATGGGACCACTATGGGGAAAATGTCTGCACTCCCTACTGTAAAGTCTCTCTTGATAAGAGAGTGTCTGCTAAATGACTGAAATGTGAATCCGAGAGAGAGACATGATTGAGTTCACAGGATAGACTATAGCAGCCAGACCGTCCGGCAGGCTTTCTGCCTCACCTAATAAGCCCTCTTCTGGAGTGTGATATGAAGCTTATTGAATTGAAAAGTAGCTCTCTCTGTGGTTCTCCTGAGTTTAGAAAGGTCAGGAAAAAGCCTGATTCTATAACTTCAATTCTGTTCTAATGCAACGTGACCAAAGTTTCACATCCTACATTAGCCAGCCATCGGCTTTGGTAAATTCATTATCAGTGGAAGTGACCCTAGAGTGCCTCACACTGTGCAGGGCGAAAGAGAGGAGGGATCCATTTTGCTCCGTGCTTTAAAGGTTCAGCAGAGGAGAAGATCGATAGATAACCCATAGAGTTGTTTTGCTGCCGGCTTCAGGACAGTCCACCAGGTAGGACTGAAGAGTCTGGTAGTAGTGGAAGAGAGAGGACAAGTAGCTTTATTTTCTCTGCTTGCTGGAGATGTGGCTCCATGGGTCACTGAACAAACTGAAAAGTTTGACAGGTCCTGGATTTCAATTGGATTTGATTTAGCTGGCCCGCGTGGCTTTGAAGAGTGTTGGAGACAGGTGTATGTACGTGTTGCTTTGAAGAGTGTTGGAGAGAGGTGTATGTACGGGTGTGTTGGCTCAGTGCCCTCGTCGTAGCCCTCCCAGAGCAGCTATTGTTTTGCATCGTCACCCCTATCTCAGGTCCCAGTAACTTGCTGAGAAACAGAAGCAGCAAGGCTACAGACTCCTGTGTCCGCTGACCTGCTGGGCCGGGCGGTGTGTTTGTGAACCGTCATTCTCCGTGACATGGGAAAGGACTGGGAACCAGTTCACAGGGAAACGTTTCCTGTTGTGCCCTCCTTCTTACCTTTCAATGCCTATCTGGAGCTACTTCCTGTCTCCAGCGCTAGCTCACTGCGCGTCACCCCATCAGCCATTCCATTGTCAGGAAGAAAGGCTTTTCTTACTACGTACACTGACTGACTACACACTAACTACACACAGACTGACTACACACAGACTGACTACACACAGACTACACACACACTGACTACACACAGACTGACTACACAGACTGACTATACACATACTGACTATACACATACTGACTACACACAGACTGACTACACACTAACTACACACAGACTGACTACACACAGACTCACTACACACAGACTGACTACACACAGACTGACTACACACTAACTACACATGGACTGACTACACACTGACTGACTACACACTAACTACACACTGACTGACTACACACTGACTACACACTGACTGACTACACACAGACTGACTACACACAGACTCAGTACAGACTTCTTTCTTCAACTTGTATACCTCTCTTCCTCATCTGTGGTCGTTGTTGATTAGCTAAAGATTTTCAAAATAGTATTTCCCCTTTAATAAGAAGGTCTGAATAATGACTTGTTTGTTGTTGTGTGCGGGGAGTTCCTCTGGGCTCAATGTTATGATGGAAATTCACTACTAGGAGTTTACGTTCCCAGTGAAATTGACACTAATGGCGCTTACGATAAGGCTTTGGCTTTGTTTTGTTTTACGGCAATGAAACACAAGCTTTCATGGCTAGTTTGTATTATAAATTATATTTTGATGAATAAGATGCTTGTTTTGATAACTCTGCATTGGTGTGACCAGAACAGGAGTGTTCCAATGAGGTAACATCTAGATGAGGTAACACATAGATGAGGTAACACATAGATGAGGTAACACATAGATGAGGTAACACATAGATGAGGTAACACATAGATGAGGTAATACATAGATGAGGTAACATCTAGATGAGGTAACATCTAGATGAGGTAACACATAGATGAGGTAACACATAGATGAGGTAACACATAGATGAGGTAACACATAGATGAGGTAACATCTAGATGAGGTAACATCTAGATGAGGTAACATCTAGATGAGGTAACACATAGATGAGGTAACACATAGATGAGGTAACACATAGATGAGGTAAGATCTAGATGAGGTAACATCTAGATGAGGTAACACATAGATGAGGTAACACATAGATGAGGTAACACATAGATGAGGTAACACATAGATGAGGTAAGATCTAGATGAGGTAACGTCTAGATGTTCTCTGTAGCCATAAGGGTACATATGATCCAGTCAACCTTGACGTGTGTTTCCTGGTCTGTGAGATGATATATGTAATAAATGTCAGTGTGTGCCATGAACCAATGTCCTTTGGGGTAATACTAAATCTCTGGGTAAGACAGAGGTCTCTCACAGCTTGGACCAGACACAATGGCAACGAGAGTAGCCACACACCACGCAAGGCGTTATGGAAATGGGCTATGAATGACCTAGGGTATATGGTGGTGTGTCAGGGTTTCCGTTAGCCAGCAATAGCCGGATTTGGGCCTAAAAATAAATAAATAGAACAGCCGATAAATAAAATTGACGTCAGACAGGAGAAGAAGAAAAAAAATCGAATTGCGAAATAATGCTTTTTAGCCTCTTAATTGGTGGAAATCCATTTGACTGGTCTTGTTTATCGGTCTATTGGTTAATTTGCATAATTTAATGGAATTAAATTGGCGTGTGTGTATAGTATATTTGTTATGTATGTTATCATCTGAACAGCGTAAAGATACAGAGCCTTTGAGCAGACAAATCTGTCAGACAGTTGAGAGCTGCTGCAGCATCTCAAACAGCAAATACAAGGCAGGCTTCCTCAGCACGTTACATACATTTCTACATTTCTAAGGGTTATTTTCATCTGTCACATGAAACCTCTTTGCACATGGGGTGCGCTTTTGACTGTGTTTTCCGCTAATTGTATAATGAACATTCGCACGTAGCCTCCTGACTTGTGTGCGTTGCTAATAGTTTATCAACATTTTAAAGTTAAATGTTCTGATCTGTTGCATCAGACTCATAACTTTTATGTTTTAAAAAAAATGTAGCCTAGGCCTACTGGTTGTATGAACTTGGGATCTATTGTGTGTGTGTCCTGTGTGTGTACCCTGTGTGTGTATGTGTGTGTGTCCTGTGTGTGTACCCTGTGTGTGTATGTGTGTCCTGTGTGTTTGTGTGTAAGAAGGCCTAACCCACTAATCGGGTATTGATTGACATGTGCAAATCTCTCTCAATCTCTCTCTCCATCTCTCTCTCTCCACCTCTTTTCATCTTTCTCTCGCTCTCTCTCTCCATCTCTCTCCATCTCTCTTCATCTCTCTCTATCTCTCTCCATCAACTCTCTCCATCTCTCTCTCTTTTCATCTCTCTCTCGCTCTCTCTCTCCATCTCTCTCCATCTCTCTCCATCTCTCTTCATCTCTCTCTATCTCTCTCCATCTCTCTATCAACTCTCTCCATCTCTCTCTCTCTCTTTTCATCGCCCTCTCCCTATCGATCCAGCAGTGTGCTCCTAGTTGGAGAGCTGAAAGGAACTAAGATGGATATTGCTTTTCAATATATGTATAATGGAATGGAATGGTCTCTGTGTCCAACTTTCTCTCTGTCGTTGAATTAGGTCTGGTTTTCTGAACCTGTTATACCGGCTAGGATACTAACTCAGTGTCTGGTTGTGGGCAAGGTCTTGCCGTCGGCGACGTGCCAAATAACCAGCCCATAGGGATCGTTCTGACGGTGCTCGGAGTGGTGGTGCTGGACTTCAGTGCAGACGCAACAGAGGGTCCCATAAGGGCCTACCTACTAGATGTGGCAGACACTGAAGAACAAGACATGGCCCTCAACATCCACGCCTTCTCCTCTGGTACAGCACACGTCTTAGTAGCAGGATATTTCCATCACATACCTGTGTCTGTAATGTCTGTGAAAGTTTTGATAGATTGAATATTCTCAAACAGGAAATGATGTGTGTGTCTGCGCCAGGTTGTGGGGGAGCGGTGGGCTACGCGCTGGGCGGTCTGGACTGGACCCACACCTTCCTGGGCTCAATCTTCAAGTCCCAGGAGCAGATCCTCTTCTTCTTCGCTGCCATCTTGTTCACCATCTCGGTGGCTCTGCATCTGTTCAGCATCGAGGAGCAGCGGTATAGCCCCCAGCAGGACCGGCTGGACGAGGAGGCTGACGCCGCCTCCTCCACTGTCAACAAGGTCAACGACACCCTGGGGAAGCTCCACGGCCACAACACCCCCCACATGGAGCTCATTGGAGAGGACGACATCTATGACCCTTGTGACCGTTACGAGTTCTACGGAGAGGGGGGCGAGGACGGGCGCTCATTGCGCGACATTAACATGGACTTCCTGGATGTGGAGATGGTGAGGTCCAAGTCTGACTCTGTGCTGCAAATGGCCGATGCAACATTAGATCACCTGGACCACGAGGCTCTGTTCCTGCGCCATATCGAGCCCTCCATCTTCGCCGACCACCTGTCATCCTACCACGGCTCTCCACCACGCCGCAGCAGCAGCACAGGCAGCCAGGACCTCCTCAAAACCTCCAAAAAGATCTGCCGGCTGTCCCAGTTTCTGCAGGAGCAGGACCGCGACAAGGAGGAGGAGCTGCTCAACAACCAGGTCAACGAGCAGAAGACGCCCAACGGCCGGGCGCATGCCAACGGCTTGGGCCAGGGCACCAACGGGCACGCCCGCTCAGTCATGAAGAACTCGGCCAGCACCAACGCCTCCACGCGGCACCGCCGCCACATCTTCTACCGCCAGCCGTCCTGCACCTTCTCCTACTACGGCCGCGTGGGCTCCCACCGTTACCGCTACCGGCGAGCCAACGCCGCGCTGCTCATCAAGTCCTCGCGCAGCTTGAACGACATCTACGAGGTGCAGCGGAGACAGAAGAGGAGACAGCAGAACCCCAGAGCGCGACACCAGTCAGGCAACACCAACTCCAGTGGGGACACAGAGAGTGAGGAGGGGGAGACGGAGACCACGGTCAGGCTGCTGTGGCTGTCCATGCTGAAGATGCCTCCAGAGCTGATGAGGCTGTGTGTCTGTCATCTCCTCACCTGGTTTTCCATCATAGCTGAGGCCGTCTTCTACACTGACTTCATGGGCCAGGTCATCTACCACGGAGACCCCACGGTAAGGCTGCTGGGACTCCAAGGTCATTGTGTCACGTTATTATAAAGCCAATTGTATTTCTTTTGAGCAAAGTTTTCTTTTTGGGCATAAATGTACATATCCTTGTCTTCTGCAAATAAAACACTATTGATCACACAAAAAAACTCACTCCACACCAGATTTTCTTGCCAACCTGTGATTTGAACCTGCTAAACTCTGGTTGCTCGCCTGCTTCTCTAATCTCTGGGCTACCAGCCTCATATTGTCTCTCAGTAACCAAGCTGAGTTGTTTTATCTTCTCTCTCCAGGCTCCTGCTAACTCCACGGAACTGCAGAACTACCACAAAGGAGTTCAGATGGGCTGCTGGGGCTGGTCATCTACGCCCTGACAGCTGCCTCCTGCTCAGGTCACTGACCAGTCACTGACCAGTCACTGAGTTGAATGATGGATGAAAGGAAGGAAGGATGGATGGACGGACGGACGAATGAGCGAACGAGTGAACAAAAAATAAATGAAGTGACCAATGAATGAATGAGCGCACATGCCCATACACAGGCATGTGCAGGCCGTGTGCTTTGAGGCAGCCATAAAACGGTAGTGAACAATGTGCACACAGTCTTCAGCCAAGGTGCTATCTGTGGCTCTGTTCACATGCTGGAGGGTTAGACCGTGATGAGCTAGTGAGCTGAGACGACCTGTACAAGTACAGTCAGACTACTCACAAAGAGCTGTACAGGAACCCAGGATCTAAACACCCAGAGGAATGTTGTATTAGCTACTGGTCACTAAATCATGGTGCCATCCAGTTGAGCCACGGTGTGGATAACACTGAAACAAACTTATTCCAGGCCGCATGAAATCTAGGTTACCAGCATCGCCAATGTGCTCTCGCTTCTGCTTTGCATGTTCTTTGGGGTTTTAGACTGAGTATCTTGTAAAACACTTTGTGACACCTGCTGACCTAAAAAGGGCTTTATAAAATACATTTGATTTAGCATCTCCTTGTTTATATTCCCAAATGCTTATAAACTATTCTATTCTGTTTGCAGCCGTACTACAGAAGTACCTGGACAACTTTGACCTGAGCATCAAGGTCATCTACGTCTTGGGTACTCTGGGCTTCTCCATCGGTACAGCTGTCATGGCCATCTTCCCCAATGTCTACGTCTCCATGGTGATGATCAGCAGCATGGGCATCATCTCCATGAGCATCTCCTACTGCCCTTATGCCCTCCTGGGACAATACCATGAGATGAAAGAGGTAAGGATCTATACTAGTTAGTACACACACTGATATAACAGGTTAGTTAGTATACACTGATATAACAGGTTAGTTAGTAGACACTGATATAACAGGTTAGTTAGTAGACACTGATATAACCGGTTAGTTAGTATACACTGATATAACAGGTTAGTTAGTAGACACTGATATAACAGGTTAGTTAGTTACACACTGATATAACAGGTTAGTTAGTTTCACACTGATATAACAGGTTAGTTAGTTACACACTGATATAACAGGTAGGTTAGTTAGTAAACACTGATATAACAGGTTAGTTAGTTTCACACTGATATAACAGGTTAGTTGCACACTGATATAACAGGTTAGTTAGTTGCACACTGATATAACAGGTTAGTTAGTAGACACTGATATAACAGGTTAGTTAGTAGACACTGATATAACAGGTTAGTTAGTACACACTGATATAACAGGTTAGTTAGTATACACTGATATAACAGGTTAGTTAGTAGACACTGATATAACAGGTTAGTTAGTTTCACACTGATATAACAGGTTAGTTAGTTATTTACACACTGATATAACAGGTTAGTTAGTAAACACTGATATAACAGGTTAGTTAGTATACACTGATATAACAGGTTAGTTAGTATACACTGATATAACAGGTTAGTTAGTATACACTGATATAACAGGTTAGTTAGTATACACTGATATAACAGGTTAGTTAGTAAACACTGATATAACAGGTTAGTTAGTATAGACTGATATAACAGGTTAGTTAGTATAGACTGATATAACAGGTTAGTTAGTTACACACAGATATAACAGGTTAGTTAGTTACACACTGATGTAACAGGTTAGTTAGTATAGACTGATATAACAGGTTAGTTAGTAGACACTGATATAACAGGTTAGTTAGTAGACACTGATATAACAGGTTAGTTAGTAGACACTGATATAACAGGTTAGTTAGTTACACACTGATATAACAGGTTAGTTAGTAGACACTGATATAACAGGTTAGTTAGTAGACACTGATATAACAGGTTAGTTAGTAGACACTGATATAACAGGTTAGTTAGTTTCACACTGATATAACAGGTTAGTTAGTTAGACACTGATATAACAGGTTAGTTAGTAGACACTGATATAACAGGTTAGTTAGTACACACTGATATAACAGGTTAGTTAGTAGACACTGATATAACAGGTTAGTTAGTAGACACTGATATAACAGGTTAGTTAGTAGACACTGATATAACAGGTTAGTTAGTAGACACTGATATAACAGGTTAGTTAGTTTCACACTGATATAACAGGTTAGTTAGTTACACACTGATATAACAGGTTAGTTAGTAGACACTGATATAACAGGTTAGTTAGTAGACACTGATATAACAGGTTAGTTAGTATAGACTGATAATGCCGCTGGGGGTACACAAAATAAAAATGTGATTCACATAAAAAAATATATATTTAAAAAAAGATCTTCATATTTTTCAACAGGACAGAGGTTTTTTTCTCGTCCGAGTTGCCTCATTTCCCTGCCAAAAATTAAATTAAACCATCCAGTGTTCAGTGAAATAACAACACAATGTCAAATACAGGCAGCCTAGTCAATAATTAACATCCAATCACGTTAACCGTTACTCTCGTGGGAATTCCACTCACAGACCGTATGTAGACAAACGTAGCTGCTGCTCATTCAGTTTGCTCGAAAATTGATACATGGTTAAAAAAAGCAAGGCCCGCGTCCATAGAGACACATACCAGCTCTACTGGTAGTACTGCTACTACCTGCAGTACTACACCTGCACCTGTTGAAGACACAAGTTGTTCTGCTTCCACAGCACATCCAATGCCAGCATCAGTGATTCTACATTTGTTGTTATCTCTCTTCTCTCCCTCTCTTACTATCCTCTCTCTTCTCTCTCTTCTCTCCCTCTCTCTTCTCTCTCTTCTCTCCCTCTCTCTACTCTCCCTCACTCCTCTCTCTACTCTCCCTCTCTCTACTATCCCTCTCTCCCTCTCTCTTCTCTCCCTCTCTACTATCCTCTCTCTTCTCTCCCTCTCTCTTTTCTCTCTTCTCTCCATCTCTACTCTCCCTCACTCCCCTCTCTACTCTCCTCCCTCTCTCTTCTCCCTCTCTCTACTCTCCCTCGCTGCTCTCTCTACTCTCCTCTCTCCTCTCTCTACTCTCTTCTCTCTCTACTCTCTTCTCTCCCTCTCTTCTTTCCCTCTCTCTACTCGCTGCTCTCTCTACTCTCCCTCTCTCTCTCCCTCTCCCTACTGTCCCTCTATCTACTCTCTCTACTTTCCCTCTTTCTACTCTCTCTACTATCCCTCTCCCTCTCTCTTCTCTCCCTCTCTACTATCGCTCTCCCTCTCTACTCTCTTCTCTCCCTCTCTCTTCTCTCCCTCTTCCTCTCGCTGCTCTCTCTACTCTCCCTCTCTTTACTATTCCTCTCTCCCTCTCTCTACTATCCCTCTCTACTATCCCTCTCTACTCTCTACTCTCCCTCACTCCCCTCTTTACTCTCCTCTCTCTTCCTCTCCCTCTCTCTACTTTCCCTCTCTCTACTCTCCCTTGCTGGTCTCTCTACTCTCCTCTCTACTCTCCCTCTCTACTCTCTCCCCCTCTACTCTCCTTCTCTCCTTCTCTCCTCTCTCTCTCTTCTATCTCTTCTCTCCCTCTCTCTACTCTCCCTCACTCCCTCTCTACTCTCCTCTCTCTACTCTACCTCTCTCTTCTCTCCCTCTCTACTCTCCCTCGCTGCTCTCTCTACTCTCCCTCTCTCTACTATCCCTCTCTACTGCTCTCTTTTCTCCCTCTCTCTTGTCTCCCTCACTCTTCCCTCTTCTCCCTCTCACCTCTCCCCTCCCTCTCTCCCAGTACATCCACCACAGCCCGGGGAATTCCAAGCGGGGTTTCGGCATCGACTGTGCCATCCTGTCGTGCCAGGTGTACATCTCCCAGATCCTGGTGGCGTCGGCGCTGGGTGCAGCAGTGGACGCCACGGGTAGTGTGCAGGTCATCCCCATGGTGGCGTCCGGCGGCTCCTTCCTGGGTTTCCTCACCGCCTGGTTCCTGGTCATCTACCCAAGTCACGGCGACGCGGAGGCCAAGGGCGAGCAGAAGGCTCTAACAGGGCCCGTGTCCGATAACAGCGTCACGGAGAAACCCAGTGTTCTAAAACTGTCAAAGAAAGGTGCCACCACTACGTGTAAAGTGCAGTGCGAGTCCACTCTGTAATTTGATGTGATCGCCAATTAACTGGAAAGGTCGGAGCTTACTGTAACCATAGCAATGCAACGATCATCAAAAAATAAAAACCGACATTCCTTTTTTTTACAACCGGGCCGTTGCCACCCAATAATCTGCTGATGGCATGGGCTTGACCGACCTCTTTCTCAAAGACACACATGGGCCATGATGTGTTAAGGTTTTGATTTGTATTTCATTTAATTTGGGGCCTGTCTCTCGCTCGTCACGGTCTAAGGACTGTGGTGTGGCGAGGAGAGGACAGGCGTCTCTCCCTCTCAGGGCCACCAGGGGCCGCGATCGAGGCGGTCCAACTGGACAGGACAGATCAGGGGACGGTGGATACACATGAGACCGACGTTCACGCGCTGAGCTGGGATCTCTGGAAAAAGACATGCACTTCACTCTCACTTCCATTCAAGGGTCAAGATGAAGGAAAAGACGAAGAGTCTCTAAGAAATATTATATTCTTCTAATAAGTGAAGCATTTGAAAATGCAGAAAATTGCTCTTTTGATTGAACGTGATTATTTAGTTTACTTTCCTCTATATGTTTTTGACATTATGTTGCAGAAGGACATTGTTATCACCAAATGGGCCAGGCCCGGTATCATTTACAGGGTTGATGTATTACTTTTTGGACTTAAAAGGTTTTTAGTAGCTTTAAGAGGAAACTGCACATGTATAAGGAGGTGATTTCTCAGTTAGGAGAGGAGGGGGAGGAAGGCATTGTTTGGTAAATCAATCAGTTGTCCTAATTATTGAATTTCTAACTGTTATGACATACTAAATTGTAATAGGACCAGTTACACCATGTGTCAAACTCATTCCACACAGAGCCGAGTGTCTGCTGGTTTTCGCTCCTTCCTCGTACTTGATTGATACATTTAGGTCACTAATTAGTAAAGAACTCCCCCTCACCTGGTTGTCTAGGTCTAAATTGAAAGGGAGAACTAAAAACGCCAGACACTCGACCCTCCGTGGAATGAGTTTTACACACCTGAGTTACACTATATCAACTGTACACAAGCATTTACCAAACTCGCTCCTGGGGACCACAAGGGGTGCCCGTTTTGGTTTTTGACCTAGCACTACACAGCTGATTCAAATAATGAATTCATCATCAGGCTTTGATTATTTGAATCAGCTGTGTAGTGCTAGGGCAAAAACCAAAACGGGCACTCCTTGTGGTCCCGAGGAGCGAGTTTGGGGAAATACTGATCCACACAAATATATCTTTATCCTCTTTAGTAATTTATAGTAAGGATCCTATTTTCCACCTTTCAGAATATATCCTTCTGAGATCACAAGGGCCTCACCGTTGACGGAGAACAGAAACACTTTTAGGAAATGAGAAAGAATCTCAATGCTGCATTGGAGTTACGGAGAATTGCATACCAAACGGAGGACAGAAGTTGAGGAGCACTGTAAGGAGCTTGGAAGCTCTTCTGTCTCACAGAGGAGAAACAGATTTCAGGCTTCAATTCGTTCTCTTTGTCTTGTTTCAATTGCATTGTTAATGGATTGTGTCACTCGCTGCACAATTTCAGCTGCTGACGTTTGTTTGAGGATGTAACTAATACTAGCTAGATGTTTGTCAAATGTGGGAGTGCCTGCTCATGGAGGGGGGGAAGTCTGAGTTTTGGGGGAGGAGCACTTAGGCAGAACTTAAACTGCAGGAATTCAAGTTGATTATTTTCCTACCATATAGGTCTTCCTTTTATTTTTCTAACTGAAGTAATGGGTCTTGATAGAAGAGTTCATATCCAGGGGCCTCCCGAGTGGCGCAGTGGTCTAAGGTACTGCATCGCAGTGCTAGCTGTGCCACTAGAGATTTTGGGTTAGAATCCAGGCTCTGTCGCAGCCGGCCGCGACCGGGAGACCCATGGAGCGGCACACAATTGGCCCAGCGTCGTCCGGGTTACGGGAGGGTTTGGCCGGCAGGGATGTCCTTGTCCCATGGCGCACTAGCGACTCCTGTGGCGCGCCGGGCACAGTGCGCGCTGACACGGTCGCCAGGTTCACGGTGTTCCTTCCAACACATTGGTGCTGTTGGCTTCTGGGTTAAGTGGGCATTGTGTCAAGAAGCAGTGTGGCTTGGTTGGGTTGTGTTTTGGAGGACGCACGGCTCTCGACCTTTGCCTCTCCTGAGTCTGTACAGGAGTTGCAGTGATGACCCAAGACTGTAACTACCAATTGAATACCACGAAATTGGGGAGAAAATGGGGTAAAAAATAGAAAAGAAGAGTTATATCCTCTCACTTGTAGTGCATTTACATTTAACACCTAGTTGCTGCATGGTTTGGGCCTTGTGGCGAGTTATGCTGTAATCTGAAGCGGCCTTAGCTAAATGTTAACACACCATGTTGGCTCTCTATGGCCTACATGCACCCTGAGCCAGAATGGGGCTCAGTTGCATTCTTCTATAGACTACATGGTGGACTGAGTGTGGAAACTAGTGAAGGGAGTAGAGCTCCACTGTGGAACTCATTATGGCTCTAGTCTGAGCATGCTGGTTATGGCTTTACAGGCCCGTGTGTCTCTGCTGTGACAGGCCCCAGGAGGTCAGATCAGAGCCTTAGGGCTATAGAGCTGGGACTACCCAATTACTACATCCAGGTTGGCTGTGTTTCTACACAAATACTTACCGTATATGAGATATGGCTTCCTTCTCCTATGTGTTTATTATATTGAAGTTACAGACTACATCGCTCTGTTGTCTCTTGTTAAGGATACGTGTTAATCAGTAGAGGTAGATTTGTGAAAGTGTAATTTAACCTTCATTAATGTGTCGAACTGAAAAACAAAAAGCTGAAATCTTTTCAGAGTGTCAAGAGGAGATTCAAACCAAACTTGAAGTGTAAACAAACAGAGTGCATGAAGTATTTGACAAATCAGACGATTGTTGCAATAATGTTTTCTGCCTCTGTAAGCAAGGGTGGAAGTGTTAAGTTTCTGGGGTGGGGTGAACTTTTTAATGCATGGCTGTATGTATGTGAATCATAGTTATACTGTATGAAAAACAACAACCATGTATTCGTAGCTAAAGAAGCATAGTATTGGTTAGGTTTTTAGAGAAGAACCATGCCTTGTTGAATACTTGAAGTGCAACTTGAGTGTTTCTAAGATGCAAGGAAGTGTATGATAGTTTTCCTGAACCTCTAGCTGTTGACTCTGGAATGTTGACATAGTGGCCTATGTTGAAAGGCCTGCTGGGAGTTTGCGTTTCCTTGATTCCATCAGGTGACAATGTTAAAGTCATGAATGTAAAATATTTTTGTGATGGGTAGAGGGTCTGCACAGAACTTGCACATACAAAGTTTGAAGAAAAGAAGAAGAATCTTGCAAAAGAAAAAGTACTGGATATGTTTTATATATATATAGCTCTTTTCATGTTAAATGGATGCTTTCACTTTATTTAAATATAACATATATAAATACAGATATATATTTACAGTAACAAATGCAAGAGGTATGTTACAGTAATCGGAGGACTGGAATGTGTTTGAAACACGTGTGTGAGCGCGTCATCTGGTTCTCAATTCACTTTATTTTATAAGATTGAGGTCACACTGCAATACCAATATTTCATTTGTTAACTTTTCAGACAGAAATGTGTTTTTTGAATAAGTATAATTCAATTTGATAATTAAACTCATTTAATTTCCCTCTTTTCTTTTGATAGGAGAATGCTATCATTAATCTCTTGATTATTTTAAAAATACTTTTATAAGGTCATTTTATTTTAGGACAATGAGAGTTGCATATAGTATTTTATGTAATGAATTTATCACTGATATTACTTAAAGAATGGGAAAAACAGTATTTGCAGTCAGTGTAAATACTATTTGAGTTAATTTTGCTGCTATAAAAAGCAGATTATTTGTATTAGCTGTTTTTCTATAAGGACTGTATATACGTTGTGTAAATATGCTTGAGACTGCATATGTAGAACCATGGAAGAACACTGTATTGAATGCACCTTTAAAAAAAAAAAAACTCAAGGGCTTCTGTCGCTTTATTGTTGTATTGCACTCATATATTACCTTTTGAAAACAAAATATTAGCTATGTAACTATGTTAATAAACTGCCATCATCTATGAAATACTCTACATGTGTAATATAAAGTATTAGAGGGTGGTTTGTTTTTAGGTCAATATGAGGAAAACCAGTGTACAGTCCGAAGATCTTGGTAGACGAAGAAGACACGAAGGCTATCAGTGCATTAAGCGCCAAACTTTAATGATGACTTATCAGGGTTATAAAATGAATAATAAACTGGAGTGGGAATAACTACACCTTCACACCATATCACACATCACATTCCACCTCGGGTCAAACCACAGGTCATCTGCCCTGAGCTAACCACAGCTTCCTCTTTCAGTTAAAGCCACACTCTGTAAGATCCTGTTTATGATAAGGTGAAACAGTTGCTGGCCTAAGCTACATAAGTCATATACTATTTATAAACCAAGGGGGGTATTTGATTCATTTAAATGACTGGAAATCTACCAGACTGCAATACTATGTCTTGCCAGTGGTGGAAAAAGTACTCAGTTGTCATACTTGAGTAAAAGTAAAGATACCTTCGTAGAAAATGACTCATGTCAAAGTGAAAGTCTCCCAGTAAAATACTACTTGAGTAAAGGTCTAAAAGTATTTGTTTTAGATATACTTAAGTATCAAAGGTAAAAGTATAAATCATTTCAAATTCCTTATATTAAGCAAACCAGACGGCACCATTTTCTTGTTTTATTTATTTTACAGATAGCCAGGGGCACACTCCAACACTCAGACATCATTTACAAATGAAGCATGTGTTTAGTGAGTCCTCCAGATCAGAGGCAGTAGGGATGACCAGGGATGTTCTCTGTTTAGTGAGTCAGTCAGATCAGAGGCAGTAGGGATGACCAGGGATGTTCTCTGTTTAGTGAGTCCACCATATCAGTGAGACCAGGGATCAGTCAGATCAGAGGCAGTAGGGATGACCAGGGATGTTCTCTGTTTAGTTTAGATGAGTCCAGGGATCAGTGAGTCAAAGACAGTAGGGATGACCAGGGATGTTCTCTGTTTAGTGAGTCAGTCAGATCAGAGGCAGTAGGGATGACCAGGGATGTTCTCTGTTTAGTGAGTCCTAGGGATGACCAGGGATGTTCTCTGTTTAGTGAGTCAGTCAGATCAGAGGTAGGGATGACCAGGGATGTTCTCTGTTTATGAGTTCTCTAGGGATGACCAGGGATGTTCTCTGTTTAGTGAGTTAGTGAGTCAGTCAGATCAGAGGCAGAGGTAGGGATGACCAGGGATGACCAGGGATGTTCTCTGTTTAGTGAGTCAGTCTCCAGATCAGGGAGGCCTCCAGTAGGGATGACCAGGGATGTTCTCTGTTTAGTGAGTCCTCCAGGTCAGAGGCAGTAGGGATGACCAGGGATGTTCTCTGTTTAGTGAGTCAGTCAGATCAGAGGCAGTTGGGATGACCATGGATGTTCTCTGTTTAGTGAGTCAGTCAGATCACAGACAGAAGGGATGACCAGGATGTTCTGTGTTAAGTGAGTCAGTCAGATCACAGACAGTAGGGATGACCAGGATGTTCTCTGTTTAGTGAGTCAATCAGATCAGAGGCAGTAGGGATGACCAGGGATGTTCTCTGTTTAGTGAGTCAGATCAGAGGCAGTAGGGATGACCAGGGATGTTCTCTGTTTACCAGGGAGTGGGATGACCAGGGATGTTCTCTGTTTAGTGAGATCAGAGGCAGTAGGGATGACCAGGGATGTTCTCTGTTTAGTGAGTCAGCAGATCAGGGAGTAGGGATGACCAGGATGTTCTCTGTTTAGTGAGTCCGATCAGAGGCAGATCCAGAGGCAGTAGAGATGACCAGGGATGTTCTCTTGATAAGTGTGTGAATTAGACCATTTTCCTGTCAGAGCTAAGCATTCAAAATGTAAATCAAATCAAATCAAATGACAATATTTTATTTGTCACATACACATGGTTAGCAGATGTTAGTGCAGAGTGTAGCGAGTTGGGATGACCATGGATGTTCAGAGGCAGTTGGGATGACCATGGATGTTCTCTGTTTAATGCTTGTGCTTCTAGTTCCGACAATGCAGGGATGTTCTCTGTTTAGTGAGTCCGCCAGATCAGAGGCAGTAGGGATGACCAGGATGTTCTCTGTTTAGTGAGTCCGCCAGATCAGAGGCAGTAGAGATGACCAGGGATGTTCTCTTGATAAGTGTGTAATAACAAAATGTAAATCAAATCAAATCAAATCAAATTTTATTTGAACAAGTAATCTAACTAACAATTCCAAAAAAAAACTACTGTCTTATACACAGTGTAAGGGGATAAAGAATATGTACATAAGGATATATGAATGAGTGATGGTACAGAGCAGCATAGGCAAGATACAGTAGATGATATCGAGTACAGTATATACATATGAGATGAGTATGTAAACCAAGTGGAATAGTTAAAGTGGCTAGTGATACATGTATTACATAAGGATGCAGTCGATGATATAGAGTACAGTATCTACGTATGCATATGAGATGAATAATGTAGGGTAAGTAACATTATATTAAGTAGCATTGTTTAAAGTGGCTAGTGATATATTTTACATAATTTCCCATCAATTCCCATTATTAAAGTGGCTGGAGTAGAGTCAGTGTCATTGACAGTGTGTTGGCAGTAGCCACTCAATGTTAGTGGTGGCTGTTTAACAGTCTGATGGCCTTGAGATAGAAGCTGTTTTTCAGTCTCTCGGTCCCAGCTTTGATGCACCTGTACTGACCTCGCCTTCTGGATGGTAGCGGGGTGAACAGGCAGTTGCTCGGGTGGTTGATGTCCTTGATGATCTTTATGGCCTTCCTGTAGCATCGGGTGGTGTAGGTGTCCTGGAGGGCAGGTAGTTTGCCCCCGGTGATGCGTTGTGCAGACCTCACTACCCTCTGGAGAGCCTTACGGTTGAGGGCGGTGCAGTTGCCATACCAGGCGGTGATACAGCCAGCCAGGATGCTCTCGATTGTGCATCTGTAGAAGTTTGTGAGTGCTTTTGGTGCTTTTGGTGACAAGCCGAATTTCTTCAGCCTCCTGAGGTTGAAGAGGCGGTTGAAGAGGCGTAACAAGTACTTTTGAGTGTCAGGGAAAATGTATGGAGTAAAAAGTACAGAATTTTCTTTAGGAATGTAGTGAAGCAAAAGTGGTCAAAAAAATAATAAAAAAAATAGTAAAGTTAAGTACAGATACCCCCAAAAAAAAATACTTAATTAGTACTTTTAAGTATTTTACTTAAGTACCATACTCCCACTGTGTCTTGGACATGATCTAAACATAATGCACAAATGAGACCTTGTGCACAAAAGGGCCACTCGTCTGGGAATGTTGACAACAGTCTCTTATACAATGTTCCCACCTCGTGGTGTTCTTCTCGCGTTACATTTCTCACCCCTGGAAAGGGTTCTGCGTTTCATGGATGTTTCTCTCAGCCGCTGGATGGCAGCATTTAACTACATATTGTAACCAGCAGTACTATACATTTATAATCGTTTTATTTGTAACATGATTGTAGTTGTAGGCGACAATATAAATCTTAATTGAATCGCAATACAGTTGAACTAATATGGTTTTAAGGAGTTATCTGCGTCTGATTCTTTTTAGTCCTGAATCTAATTTGAATCTGTGTAGGCTATGAGCCGCCTTTTTACCAGGAAGTTGTATGGAGCCGACAACGGTTGAAATGTGGCATTTGCTCCACTGCTCTGGTCTTATCCGGTGAGTGGAGTGTTTGGGTCAGGTCAGCCGCGTACTGTGTGGAGCTTCGTGTGCGCTTTATCGACAATAAAGTTACATTTGACGCCTTCATTATTTCACCAACGAAGGTACCTGATGGAAAATAGCCGATTGAATAGAGGTTGGTGATGTCTTGTATTTTCTAAAAGTGTCATAAGAGAGCTAGCTATATGTCAGGTTTAAAACAATCTGACCACTTTTTTAAATTTAAGATGCAAACCTTCTTGTCACAACAATGCCATTTAAAGTGTCAAGACCGTGTCAAAACTGAATACAGCTGACGCTGTCCCCTACCTATACTGTCATCACTTTTCCTCTTTTGTGTTCTGTAGTTTAAATGAGAAGTCAACATGCGTTTATAGATTAGGACAAAGATCAGTATACCTGTCGTTAGACTATAAATGGCACCCTATCAATAAGATCCATGAGGCACAGACTTGCGACGTACCTGAGATTTAGAACTAGAATGACCCGGAGGACCGGGTTCTGCCAGAGCAGAGTACATACTAGATGTCTGTGGTTTCATCGACTCGTTTATTTCTGGAAAATCACATTTTAAAACCCATCGTTGGTGTCATGTAGTGTAGTAACAGTGCACGTGTCTTTTCAACATCCTCTCTATGTATTCAAGATGCATGTTTTGGAATATTTCTATATTTGTATTCTGTTCACTCTGCCATTGTTGTGGAGTTACTGTAACATTCGGATGGATTGCTATTCTGAACTGCACCTTGAATAGTTGTGTACAGGCAGAACTATTAGTCCCCCCCAACTGTGGATTTTGAGAGAGAATAACATTACTCCTAGTGTTTTCCATTACACAAGGTTGGGCTACTCACTGGTCCAAAATGTTGGGCAGGGATTTCATAGACCTGCTGTAAGCACCACTGCAGCTACACTGATAAGAAATGGATGTGCCTTTTGGGGAGAAAAACAAACTGCTTGGCCTTTATGAATCACACAATCCTACTTACTCTAGGCCTCTTTGTTGTGTCTTGTGTTTTTATCTTTTGAGTTAAACTTTTTGACCAAATAGGTCATATGTAGTATTAGGAATATGATTATTTACATGGTAAATAAAGACTATGAGCACTGCATGCAGACAAAATGGCAGTTATGACAGGATGATTTCTAAACTGTGTCAACAAAGCAAATAAATCTCACTAAGTAATTCATGGTAACTTCCGGAAGTATGTTTGGATTTCTTTACATGTTATTGTGTTACAAAGTGAGATTAAAATGTATTTAATTGTCATTTTTTTCGTCAACAATCTACACCAAATGAATACTCTGTTAAAGTGGAAGAAATATTCTAACATATTTTAAAGATGAATACAAATGAAATATGCTGAAATATAATCGTTGCGTAAGTATTCAGCTCCCGGAGTCAATACATGTTGGAAACGCCATCGATTACAGCTGTGAGTCTTCTTGGGGAGTCTATAAGGGCTTTGCACACCCAGATTTGTGCAATATTTGCCCATTTATGATTTGCTCAATTCTCTGTCAAGATGTTGGGGATCATGTCTAGACAGCCATTTTCAAGTCTTGCCATATATTTTAAAGCCGATTTAAGTCAACTTGGTCACTCAGGAACATTCACTGTGTTCTTGATGTGCAACTCCAATGTAGATTTGGCCTTGTGTTGTAGGTTATTGTTCTGCTGAAAAGTGAATTCCTCTTCCAGTCTCTGGTGTTAAGCAGACTGATTCAGGTTTCCTCTAGGATTTTGCCTATGCTTAGCTAAATCCCATTTCTTTTCATCCTGAAAAACTCCACTGTATTTGCGGATTTTTCAAGCATACCCATATCATGATGCAGCCACCACCATTCTTGGAAATAAGGAGTCAGTTACTCGTTGATGTGTTGTGTTGGATTTGCCCCAAACATAAGGCTTTGCATCTAGGCCAAAAAGTGTATATCTTTGCTTTGTTTTTTTTGCAGTATTACGTTAGTGCCCTGTTGTATACAAGATGCATATTTGTATTCTTCTTTTCAGTCTGTCATTTATGTTATTATTGTGAAGTCACTACAATGTTTTAAAATCACCAATGGCCTCATGGTAATATCCCTGAGCAGTTTCCTTCCTGTCCTGCCCCTCAGTTCAGGAAGACGACTGTATCTTTGTTGTCTGGTTGGTTTAATACATAATCCACAGCATAATTATTAACTTAACCATACTTAAAGAGAGATTCAATGTCTGATTTGTTATTATTACCCATCTACCAATCACTGCCCTTCTTTATGAGGCTTTCGAAAAGCTCCCAGGTCTTTGTAGTTGAATCTGTGCTTGACATTCAGTACTTGACTGAAACCTTACAGATGTTATGGGGTACAGAGGATGGGTTCATCATTTAAAAAAAACGATTATTTCACACAGTGAGTCCATGTAACTTATTATGTGATTTGTTAAGTCAAATTTTACTCCTGAACTAATTTAGGTTTGCCTAAACAAATACTTATGCAAAGATGATATTTTAGTTATACGTTTTTATATACACTACCGTTCAAATGTAGAAATGTCCTTGTTTCTGAAAGAAAAGCACTTTTTTTTCTCCAATAAAACAACATCAAATTAATCAGAAATACAGTGTAGACATTGTTAATGTTGTAAATGACTATTGTACCTGGAAACTGCAGATTTTTTTGACTGAATATCTACATAGGCGTACAGAGGCCCGTTATCAGCAATCATCACTCCTGTGTTAGCTAATCCAAGTTTATAATTTTAAAAGGTTAATTGATCATTAGAAAACCCTTTTGCAATTATTTTAGCACAGCTGAAAACTGTTGTCCTGATTTAAAGAAGCAATAAAACTGGCCTTCTTTAGACTAGTTGAGTATCTGGAGCATCAGCCTTTCTGGGTTGGTTTACAGGCTCAAAAGGGCCAGAAACAAAGAGCTTTCTTCTGAAACTCATCAGTCTATTCTTGTTCTGAGAATAGACTGTGAATAGACTCTGAGTAAGCTCTTATCGCTGTAGAAATCTTCACTCCCATACCAGCTCCTTTCTGGAACCTACATCAGTAAAGCCCCATCTCTGCTTGATTAGTTGTTGTTTTTTACCATCGCCAACAACAGGAAAGTATGCAGGCAAAGTAATACGTTATGGAGACAACATGTTGTACGTGGTTTATATGAGGTTCAAATCGTACCTTTCTGCTTTACAGTTGACAAAAAAATAAAACTAAGTCAACCTGACGATTCACTTAGATAAGTTACGGTAACTTCGGATACTTGATTTCCTCCCCTGGGCTTGGGATTCATGTTAAACATGTTAATGATCGGTTGCTGGTTAGCTGCCTGAGTGATCAGGCCCCAACATCTGGTGGGACGACGATGGGTTTTTCATGATTACCAGGCCGGCATGCAGGATCTTAGTTTATAGGGTATGTATGCTGACTTCTATCAGGCCTTAGTGACTTATAGAATGACTAACCTAACTGACTGTCTGTATCTGTCGTTCCCTAGACCTGAGGCCATGTTTCAGATGATTCTACTGAGATGGGCTTTTCCTCTAGGTGATTCTGATCTAGACGGGTCCTGTGGAAGTGAAGAAAGTGGTAGAGGAGGAGAAGCAGGAGACTTATCATTCTGACTCTATTCTGGATCTATGGACTGTAGACAAACCCCATTTGTCTTACGTCAGACAGTGCGACTCATTCCACATTTGTTTGAACTAACGTCGTACAGGAGGAGTTTTGCGTAGGAGTGACGCCACCTGTTGGACTCAGAAAAGAAGACAATGGCCGTGTGTGTGTGTCAGTGGTGTCCGGCTGGCTCTGCTGTCGTCTAGGCTCTGATGGCAGATGTTCCCTCTGGACTACTGGAGGCTTGTGTGGTGGTTGGAGCAGTCAGCAGTACACTCAGGGAACTCTATCAGGTAGGTACTGCTGACTCAATCGTGTTCTTACCAACTTCTCCCAAACAACTGCCCTTTTGACCACTAACGCAACAAGTTAGAGAAAATGTTTCTATGGTATGAAATCTTCCCCTACTTCTCTGCTTGTCAGATCTGCGATCGGATTCCAAATCGTGCATATGTTTTGGAGCGGCAGGGTAGCCTAGTGGTTAGAGCGTTGGACTAGTAACCGGAAGGTTGCAAGTTCAAACCCACGAGCTGACAAGGTACAAATCTGTCGTTCTGCCCCTGAACAGGCAGTTAACCCACTGTTCCGTCATTGAAAATAAGAATTTGTTCTTAACTGACTTGCCGTGGTTAAATAAAGGTAAAATAGAAAATAAATAAATAAAAATAACCCATTGCCTGCTCTCTTTCCAGCTTTAGTAAATCATGTCAGAAATGTGCAGATTCACTACACTGTATGGTTTTGCTACACATTGATTTTCGTGGGCTTAGGCTTCCACCACATCGTATCAATCATATGACACATAGTCATACGCATCACATGTGGGCCTGTATATGATATCATGTAATGTTTCCTCTTCCTACCAGTCACACCAGCAGGGTCAAATCAAAGAGCTCCCCCTGTTGGAGACGGAGGTACTGCAGGTGCACGCCCCACCCTTTGTGACCAAAGAGAGTGTGAGTAGCGAGACCAAGGGTCAGGGTCACGCCCGGCCTTCACCAGGATCCAGAGGAGGCGCTCCTTCATCAAGAAGAAGAGGGGAGGCCTGGTACGGCTAATGGAGAAGCAGCCAAGGGTAGCGATGGATGGGGTGGCACCACAGAGGACATCAGTGTCCCCAAGGACCTGGACCTCATCGCCCTGCCTCAGCTCTGCTTCCCAGGTGACACAGCGTGGTGATTTCGGCTAGCCACACACACACTACACCATAGCACTATATATTAATGCTCAAAGGAGTATGTTCATAACTCCAGATTTGTCATCTTCATCACCAAAGGTGGATGTGTCGTGCGATTAAGCAATAAGGCATGAGGGGGTGTGGTATATGGCCAATATACCACTGCCAGGGGTTGTTCTTAAGCACAACGCAACGCGGAGTGCCTGGACACAGCCCTTAGCTGTGGTATATTGGCCATATACCACAAACCCCAGAGGTGCCTTATTGATTTTATAAACTGGTTACCAATGTAATTAGAGCAGTAAAAACAAATGTTTTGTCATACCCGTGGTATACGGTCTGATATAACACGGCACTCGGCCAATCAGCATTCAGGGCTTGAACCACCCAGTTTATAATTCCTGTTATATGAGGTCTTGTGTCTGCTTTCTTCCATTGGCCAGGGGGTCTTCAGATAGCCAGTGAGCAGAGAGAAGACTCGTACCATTACCTGGTGTTTACTGATGTCTTCGGGAACAGGACACATGCTGTAGTGGTGCAGTACTACAGGCCTATACAGGTGGGATGGCTTACCGGCTGAGCTTTATCCATGCCCACTGGAATGCTTTACCTTCTTCAATAAAGAGTGGTTTATAATTTGAAGACGGATGGACATAAGCATGTTCATCAGCAAAACAAATATTTATTGTGAACATTGGCCCTTTTAGGTCCATGTTCTTTTTAAATACATTTGTAGACTTTTACATTTGCTGCTATGGGAATGTAGAAGGACACATGAAATATAAATACAGTCTACATCCACATGAACAGTCATTTCAATTACTGTTCACATCAGGTCATTGGTCACTATGTAAAACATTGCTCTCTGATTGGTTGTCTGCTTGGGTCCCAGTTCTCTCAGGATGGTGGGCACCAAAATGGCTACCGGTTGTCCTCCAAGTCGTCCCGTCTCTACACGGCGTACGGCATCTGTGTCATCTCTAAATACCCTTACTACAACGCTCTCAGGGACTGCCTGTCATGGTGAGAACAATTCACCATCCTCTTACCATCCTCTCATTCCTCTAGGTTTTCGTGTTTTAAGTAAATACCGAATGAGAATACAAAACAGTAGACGACAGGTTATCACAGTAAATACGGCCAGATGTGGGCCGTTGTTATAAAGGGATCAGTTCAGTTCATCTTAGACACCTATTGACCTGTTTGTTGTGTTTTGACTGCATGGTGTCCATCTAACGGGTGTGTGCTCAGTCTCTTGTCCCAGCTCAAGCCCAGCTGGATGGGGGACTTTGAGGAGAGGGTGAAGGAGTTTTCAGCCAAGCTGGCGCTGGTGCCCATACCTCCACCTGGACAACTGCATGTGGTGAGCCATTTGTCTCCCTCTATGATTTACTGGCATTATTTAACAGTAGAGATCATGTTAAGGATGAACTGTAAAACCAATCATGGGCATTTTGCCAATCTCTGCTCTACCCAGTCTAGTGTATGTTTATGTAGTGTGTTGTATTGTTAAGTGACTAACATTAAAATAGTGTAATTTAACTATCTGTGTTCCTCTACCTGTTCTGTCCCAGGTGTTTAGTCTGAGGCCTCTCCAGATTGGGCTTCCCTCCCGGGAGGATAAGGACCGGCCAGCTGTTGACCTCGACCTCCATCTGCCTTTCCTGTGCTTTAGACCCCGACAGCTCCTCCAAGTGAGGACAGACAGCCAGATTATACTGCCTAACCCACTACATTATATTTTCTTTCAATGCAATTAAAGAGACTAAAAGACTGTGGGAATGTGATAATGTGCAAATGTACAGTATGTTTCTGTTCGTCTGTTTGGAATGGTAAAAGACATGTCTATATCAATCAGACCTGGGTTCAAATATAATTTAGGATATTTCAATTACTTTCAAAGTCATTTGGAAGTAATTATTTAATAAACACAGGTATTAATATTGGAATATATTTGGAAATACTTAAATACACAGTATTAATACAAATGCTTAAATAATCCCAGGTTTGTTTTGGCATTTAAAATAATGTATTTGGAAAAAATGTTCAAATAGTAGGCCTATAAATGGAAAAAATAAAAGGAAATAATTACAAAATCCTTTCAATAGTTGATTTGGGCCCCATTATTAGAAAATACTTAAATACACCGAAAATAAGTATTTAAATAATAAAATACACATGTATTTGAAGCCAGGACTGATATCAACGTTACCGTCTGTCTGTCTGAATCTCATCAGATCATTACCAGCCTGCTGACAGAGCAGAGGGTAGTAATGTTTTCCTGTGACTGGGCCCGGCTCACCCTGCTGGCAGAGAGCCTGATGTTCTTCATCCACCCCCTGGTGTGGCAGCACCCCTTCGTCCCCGTCCTCTCAAGCCAGATGCTGGACTTCCTCATGGCGCCCACCGCCTACCTCATGGGCTGTCATCTGCACCATTATGAAGAGGTGGCCGCGGTAAGGATGGATATCACTAGCGTACATGGCCATGCTAGAATAGAATACTGTAGCATGATCAGGTAGTGACCGTTATAGTGATAGTGACCCCTTCCTGGGGCGGAAGATAGCCTAGTTGTTAGAGTAGCGGTTGCTGGTTTGAATCCCAGAGTCAGCCGGGCAACCGGAAGGTTGCTGTGATCATGCTGGGTACCATCGCCTGCCAATGTGCCCTTGAGCGAGGCACTTGTCCATCTGTAATTGCTCCAGGAGTGCTGCATTGCTGGGTTTGTGTGTGTTTTGGGGGGGTTGGATTGTGCATAAAGACACATTTCTGTTTTAATGGACAATGAACTTCTCTTCTCATTGGCTGTTACCTGAACCCCTACAGGAGGTATCCACGATAAGAATAGCACCAGCACTGTCTGACAATGTTCCTCGTATCACTGATTTATTTATCATTTAATAAACTGATTTGTCAGTCTTTATCATTTATCAGCATGTTCTACTTATTTTTACATAGTATAAAGGATCATGTGGTTCAATGTCCTAACTGACATACAGGACAGAAGTTAACAGAATGTCCAGTTCATTTGAGCTGACCTTTCTAACTTGTTCTCCTCCATTACAGTGTGTTCTCTAAGAGAGACAGAGCTGACCTTCCTGACTTGTTCTCCTCCATTACAGTGTGTTCTCTAAGAGAGACAGAGCTGACCTTCCTGACTTGTTCTCCTCCATTACAGTGTGTTCTCTAAGAGAGACAGAGCTGACCTTTCTAACTTGTTCTCCTCCATTACAGTGTGTTCTCTAAGAGAGACAGAGCTGACCTTTCTAACTTGTTCTCCTCCATTACAGTGTGTTCTCTAAGAGAGACAGAGCTGACCTTCCTGACTTGTTCTCCTCCATTACAGTGTGTTCTCTAAGAGAGACAGAGCTGACCTTCCTGACTTGTTCTCCTCCATTACAGTGTGTTCTCTAAGAGAGACAGAGCTGACCTTCCTGACTTGTTCTCCTCCATTACAGTGTGTTCTCTAAGAGAGACAGAGCTGACCTTCTTGACTTGTTCTCCTCCATTACAGTGTGTTCTCTAAGAGAGACAGAGCTGTTGTTTTCTCCTCCATTACAGTGTGTTCCCAGAGCTGACCTTCCTCTTGTTCTCCTCCATTACAGTGTGTTCTCTAAGAGAGACAGATGATCTTGACTTGTTCTCCTCCATTACAGTGTGTTCTCTAACAGAGTGTGTTTTACTGATGATCTGATTCTGGTTAACATTGATGATGGCATCGTGTCGTCTTCCTCGTCCGACGGGGTTGACCTGCCGGACGTCCCGCTGGCGGCCAGAGAGTGTTTTCTAACACGGTAGGACAGGAAAGGATCTGGGACATGTTCATTAGGGCACGACGTAGCAAAATGTTTTTCAACGGAAAATGGAAATGAACATTTCTTATTGGACAAGTTCAGACTGTCCCTCCCTGTTTCATTCTATTTTCTTACGTTTGGTGTCTAATGAATATGACCTAGACGACAAGACACTCGATTGCTACGTTTACACACACACATTGGTCTTTTGACCAATCGGATCAGGTGATTTTCCAATAATTGGGTTAAAGATCAGAATTGGGCTGCCAGCGTAAACACAGCCAGTTAGTTTGCTGTCCTATGTGATCATATTGCTACTGTCCATCTGCTCTGCAAACTACATGGATTGATATAAATAGGGGAAGGGGGTTTTATGCAAATATGAGTTCCACATGTTTTCTGAATATTTTTACGTGTGTGTGTGCAGGGCGGAGGGTCTCCAGATGCACTATGACCTGGACGTGTGTCACCTGGGGTCCAGTACAGACGTCAATGACCAGAGGGCCCAGAGGAGGCAGTGGCAGAGGAAACTTAACACACACATCCAGAACATCACTCTGGAACTCATCGTCAACATCTTCAGGTCAGCATGAAACCAATCTCTTGTGGACAGACTACGCAAACATAGATGGTTACTGAGCATCTGACCAAATTATGCTGCATTTTGAGTTCTGGGCTAACCGAAATTAACATCTAATCATATGACAGCTAGCTATACTGTGTTTTAGTTTACTGTCGTTCACTATGACAAAACATGTACATGAGTATTATAATATCACATAGTTGTTATAATATTATAATCTAATTGATATTTATTTATGTTACTATGATAGTTGAGGCTCAAACTGAGCATACAGTATCTAGTTAATACGTATTGGGTTGGACCAAATATGCCTATTTCTCATATAAGCAAAGCTTGGAGATTTATCAAATGGATATGGATTTATTTAGAAATGTGAACAATGCTGTTAGTTATCCTATTAAATTGTAAAAAATATATATATATATATATATATATATATATATATATTTTCTATTATTGTCTACATTATTATCACTGTACTGTTGGGAAAGAGCTCTCGGTAAGAATTTCACTGCACTGTTTTACACCAGTTGTATCCTGGGCCCACGGTGAATAAACTTTGAAGCGTGAATCAAAATCCTGCTTTATGACAACCAATACAACTTCAATTTCCTGTTCAATATCAGGACAGGCAAGCTTAATCCAATGACTATTACTCTCAACCTCACCCCCCCACCAACCACCACCACAGAGAAGTCCACCATCACCTCAACTATGAGCACAGAGTCTTCAACAGTGAAGAGTTCTTCAGGTCTAGAGAACCAGCAGACCAGCCATTTTTCAAGAAGGTACAACTAGAGCCTGTTCAGTAACACCTACATCTCTTTCAACCTACAATATTTAGGACATATTTAACTTTTACACACCTTTTTTTCCTGTCCAGCATGTGATCCAATTGATCGTGAACGTATTGTATTTTGTCTTCTTTGCAGGTGTTGGACACACACATCTTCCACTCGTTCCTACGGGATCGTCTGAACAGGAAGATGGACGCGTTCACACGCATGGAGCTGAGCACTCGGACAGAAACGTACAGGTGAGAAAGAAAGATAAGAGTTTAACAAATATTTACCTTTAAACTAGTAAAGCTTATTTTGACCTGTATTGCAAATGCAATGGGTTTCAGTAGGATTTTAATTTGGTTTCATCAGCAATCCTTTAACTAGAATCAGGGGTGTTAAGTGCTGCAGGCAAAAAAAGAAAAGGGCACCCGTTTGGGTACTGAGGACCAGGAATGGAAACACTGCTGTAGCTTCATACACATATCCCAAGTTGGTCCCTTCCTGGTATAAGCACAGCCTTTCCCCTGATGTCTATCCTAAATCCAAGGTGAACTTTCCCCTTGGTACAGATCTAGGATCAGCTTCCCATCCCCTAATCCTAACCTTAACCATTAATGGGGGAAATGTTAAACTGACCAAAGATCAGCAACTAGGGGAAAACTTCTCCCTACACCTCTGTCCTCTTCCCCAGGCTGAAGTCCATGACGGAGTCTCCGCGGCGGCCCACCATGCAGGAGATGGCCCGTAAATACACCAGCCCAGAGAGCCGGCTCAGCAAGAGGCTGGGGGCCAGTCTGCCCAACCTGGGGGATGGTGTGGGCGCCCTGGTGGGACCCCTCATGCAGAACTCCCTCAAGAAGATACAGGTGGACAGCGGTAGGTGGACAGCGGTAGTTTGTAGGTTCAGGTGGACAGCGGTAGGTGGACAGAGGTAGTTTGTAGGTTTAGGTGGACAGTGGTAGGTGGACAGCGGTAGTTTGTAGGTTCAGGTGGACAGCGGTAGTTTGTAGGTTCAGGTGGACAGCAGTAGTTTGTAGGTTCAGTTGGACAGCGGTAGTTTGTAGGTTCAGTTGGACAGCGGTAGTTTGTAGGTTCAGTTGGACAGCGGTAGTTTGTAGGTTCAGTTGGACAGCGGTAGTTTGTAGGTTCAGGTGGACAGCGGTAGTTTGTAGGTTCAGGTGGACAGTGGTAGGTTCAGGTGGACAGTGGTAGGTTCAGGTGGACAGTGGTAGGTTCAGGTGGACAGTGGTAGGTTCAGGTGGACAGCGGTAGGTTGTAGGTTCAGGTGGACAGCGGTAGGTTCAGGTGGACAGCGGTACTTGTCGACGCTAATAGTTAACTTTTGTGATTTCTGAACATTGAGTGGTTTTAGGATGAGTGTTTAGTGGTTGCGGTGAAGACCTGCACACATGGGGTATTCCCCAGAACCTAAGTTGAGAAACCCTGTTGTAGTTGACCACTACTATTGAGTTTGCCACCTTATAAGAACCAACCAAGGACGATTGGCCAACTGCTTTAAGGTTTCCTCTAAACAAAATGCTGTTCACAGTTCTTGAAACTTTTGTGATCGAACCCTAATAGGTCTGAAGTCTCCCCAGAAGCCAGTGAGATGCTTCAAGCTTCCTGAGTTCCCTCCACCGCTGGCCTACCACTACGTCCAGAATTACTACCAGGAGATGATCACCCTCCTGGACAAGGCCATCAGCGGGGTGGCCTTCGAGGACTCCTCTCTCCTGGCCTGCTATCACTACCTCCGGGGCTTTGTCAACACAGTGGCCGGTAAACGTCTGGACGCACTGGAAGACTTTCAGAACCTTTACAAGACGGACACGGACATCTTCCCTGGCGAGCTGGTTAACGCCCTGGTGGACTCTCTACAGGATGGGGAACGGGCACAAGCTAACCGCCGAACCGAGATCAAACGCCTGATTAGTCGGGTGAAGAAGGACCACGAGAGGGAGCGGACGTGCCATGACGATGAAGCTGTCAAGCGGTTCCAGCTGCCGAAAAAGCACATGCAGTTGGAGGACTTTGTGAGGCACGTGCAGGAGTCTGGGATTGTTAAGGACCAGGGGACCATTCACCGGCTGTTTGAGGCTCTCACTGTGGGTAAGGAAGTCACACAGACTTAAAGATGAGAAATGATAAAGGAGAGAGGGTTGTCTCTTTCTTGGTGGAGGGTGTCTTCACCAAGGTATGTGTTTTAATGTCTGTCTTGATTTTTACAGTAACCCCTTGTTGTGTGGGACTCATCATGAACCTACTCCAGTTGATAATTCTTAGCCTCTACTCCGTAATCACTCTGGTCCCTGTGATTAATGTGTTAATACCTTAATATCTGTAGTGAATGGCCACGCTAATTCATCTGTCAATTGAATCTGCTTAATTTCCCTCAATCTTACCAGTGGTGTAAAGTAATTATTATGGACAACCATTTGTTATTTTGGACAACTTTTACTTAGCTACATTCCTAAAGACAATTATGTACTTTTTACTCCATTCATGTTCCCTGACACCCAAAAGTACTCATTACATTTTGAATGCTTAGCAGGACAGGAAAAATATCCAATTCACACACTTATCAAGAGAACATCCCTGGTCATCCCTACTGCCTCTGATCTGACAGACTCACTAAACACATGCTTATTTTGTAAATGGTGTTGGAGTGTGCCACTGGCTATCCGTCAGTTAAAAAAACAAGAAAACATTGTGCCGTCTGATTTGCATAATATAAGGAATTTGAAATTATTTTTACTTTTACTTTTGGTACTTAAGTATATGTAAAACCAAATACTTTTAGACTTTTACTCCAGTAGTATTTTACTGGGGGTCTTTCATTTTTACTTAAGTCGTTTTCTATTAAGGTATCTTTACTTTTACTCAAGCATGAAAGTTGGGTACTTTTTCCACCACTGAATACCCCCCCACACCCTATCAGATTTAGTAGGAGTCATACTGTGCACGTGGAGTGTGTGTTTAGTAGGAGTCATACTGTGCACGTGGAGTGTGTGTTTAGTAGGAGTCACACTGTGCGCGTGGAGTGTGTGTTTAGTAGGAGTCACACTGTGCACGTGGAGTGTGTATTTAGTAGGAGTCACACTGTGCGCGTGGAGTGTGTGTTTAGTAGGAGTCACACTGTGCACGTGGAGTGTGTATTTAGTAGGAGTCATACTGTGTGTGTTTAGTCTCTTGCCCCTGTGAACCCACGCACCATGGACTTGCTTCACCAGCCAACCAAAACAATGCTGTGTATTATTGTTCCTGTGACTCCTCCCCCAGCCCCGCTAGCTTCTCTGTTCCATGCTAGCGCACCTATTGCCTTTTGTTTTGAATGGAACACCTAGAATACCACCAGAGGCAACTTTATGAAATCATTGTGAAGTACAGTAAGTTTAAACTGCCCCTCTATTAGTTGCAAAATTGCTGAAGTAAATAAAGAAATGGCAGTTTCAGGAATTGTTGAAGCTTGACTCCAGACTGCCCCCTGCAGGCCAGCAAAAACAGGTGGACCCAGATCTCTTCCGAGTGTTCTACACCTTCTGGAAGGAGACAGAGGCCGAGGCTCAGGAAGTGGCCCTGCCGGCCTCAGTCCTGGAGCACCTGGAGGCTAACGAGTGTGTCTTCAAGCTGTCCTCTTCGGTCAAGACCAGCCACGGCGTGGGCAAGATCGCCATGACCCAGAGACGGCTGTTCCTGCTGACCGTAGGACGACCCGGGTACGTGGAGATCACCAAGTTCAGAGACATTGAGGTGAGTTACGACCATCTGCATCTACGTTCCTACTACACTTTCTGTGATATACCATATATCATTCATGATACTCAACTTTTTTTGATAGAGATTACAATGTGACTACATTAAGCTATAAAATAGACAGTCATGTCTGATGTGCTTATAGATGGGTTATCTATGCTATATTATACAGCTAATGTAAATGATGGGATCTAGTCCCTAACACAGTGTATGTCATGTACCGTTATCATAACTACTAATGCTATGCTTGCTTATAGCTAGTGTTACAATGCACTGTGGGCGCATCATGAGACACAATAGATACACTCACACGGCTTTATGTGCTGTTATACAAAGTGTTACCAAGTATTCTATTAGAAATATGGGTCCCAGATCAAAGGTGGCGTTAGGTGAACAAAATAAGCCTGGTCCCAGATCAGTGGTCTTTACAACCGTAGCAATTGGCTATACAGCACAAACTGACCCGGGACCTGCCTAGTGGTTGGTTAAGTTGTTGAGATGCAGGGCTCCCTTGAAAAGGAGACCTTGGTCTCAATGGGACTCCCTGCTAAAATAACAGGTAGTGAATTGTGAATAACCAGTTGGCTGTTGTACCTCAGGAGGTGAAGATCTCCTCGGCTCCCTTCCTGCTGCTGAGGATCCCCTCTCTGAAGATCAAGACCACCCTGAGGAAAGAGACATTTGAGGTCAACCTGAAGTCGGAGGTTGACCTCTGGCACCTCATGGTTAAGGAGATGTGGGCCGGACGGAAGATGGCCGACGACCACAAGGTAGGATGTCAAAATGTGACATTAAACTTTCTGTTAATCCCGGTCTCTGGGTGTGTCCCAATAATATCATATTTTTCCCACAAATCTAAGCATTGGATTGGTGGAGACATGGGCTAGTGGGAGTTTCTACCATTTTTATTCTACCAGTCATTTCCTTTCAAATGAGTGAATAAATGAACACTTTGGGAGGAAGGAGAGATAATTGGGACATAGCCTCTCTCTCTCAATTCAATTTGCTTTATTGGCATGACGTAACAATGTACATATTGCCAAAGCTTACTTTGGAGATTTACAATCTGAAAATAAGAATCAAAATTGTCAACGGGACAACAGTAGTAACAACAACAACCCAGCATACAGTAGAGGACATGTGCAGGTTGATTGGTCTGTCAGACACTGTCCCTCATCTTATGGCAGGCAGTAATGTAGTGCGCTGCCAACCCACAGCTCTCTGCGTCCTCCCCCAACAGGACGGGTAGCCTACTCTCATCAGAGAGGTCTTTGAAGGGTTTCAAATTTGGGGAAATGACACTCTCTTTATTGTTTTATATTTTTTGACATTTGTCAGGAAATGTAGCTCTGTCTCAGGTTCTGCTGTGGTGCAGTGGTTGCACAGCGTTTCCTCTACAGGGAGCCAGGTTTTCCTGTGTCTGCCCTTCTCAATGGCAAGGCTGTGCTCACTGAGCCTGTGCTTTGTCAAGGTTTTTCTAAGGTTTTGATCAGTAACCATGGTCAAATATTTAGCCACGGTGTACTGCCGGTGTAGGGCCAGATAGCACTGCATTTTGCTTTGTGTTTGTGCTTGTTTCCCCCAATAAGTAATGTCGTTTTGTTTTGACTGTGTTGTAATTTGTTTTGATCTGATTGATTGGATGTTCTGGTCCTGAGGCTTCAGTGTGTTAGTAGAACAGGTTTGTGAACTCCGCCCCAGGACCAGCTGGATGAGGGGACTCTTTTCTTTGCTCAGCTCTTGGCATTGCAGGGCTTGGTAGTGATATGAGAGGGGGGTCACTGTATTTTAGATGTTTCCAAAACTTAATTGCTCTTTTTTGAGTTTTTATTATTAGTGGATATTGGCCTAATTCTGCCCTGCATGCATTGTTTGTAGTTTTCCTCTGGACATGTAGGAGAATCTTACAGAACTCTGCATGCAGGGTTTCAATGGGGTGTTTGTCCCATTTGATGAAATCTTGTTATGTAAGTGAACCCCACACCTCACTGCCATAAAGTGCAATTGGTTCAATGACACATTCAATTAGTTTTTGCCAAATTTTAATAGGAATTTGAATTTGTTTTTTTAATGGTGTAGAATGCCCTGCATGCTTTCTCTCTGTTTATTCACTGCCTCATTAAGGTGTCCAGTTGAGCTTATTTTAAAACCTAAGTAATTGTAGTGTGTGCAGTACTCTATATGCTTTATACCAATTGAGAACTTTGGTCTAATTCTCTGAGATCTGGATCTTCTCTGGAAAATCATTATTTTAGTCTTTTTGGGGTTTACTGCCAGGGCTCAGGTCTGGCAGTACTGCTCTAGCAGGTCCAGGCTCTGCTGTAGGCCATGTGCTGTGGGTGACAGCAGGCATAGGTCATCTGCGAAGAGTAGGCATTTAACTTCTGAATTGTGGAGACTAACACCAGGGGCTGAGGATTTTTCTAGAATAGTGGCCAATTCGTTGATGTAAATATTGAAGAGTGCAGGGCTCAGGTTGCAACCCTGACGAAGGCCCCGCCCCTGGTTAAAGAATTCTGTTATTTTCTCGGCAATTTTAATGCTGCACGTATTGCCAGTAAACATTGATTTAATTATGTCATATGTTTTACCCCCTACACCACTTTCAATAACTTTGTAGAACAGTACTGTATGCCAAATAGAATCAAATGCTTTTTGGAAGTCGATAAAGCAAGCGTATATTTTGGTGGACATGTTTATCTATCAGGGTGTGTAGGGTGTAAATATGATCAGTTGTGCAATGTTTTGGTATAAATCCAATTTGGCTTTTACTCAAGACATTGTGCTTATTAAGTAAGTTTAGAACTCTTACATTTATAATACTACAGAAAACCTTCCCCTGGTTACTGTTCACACAAATGCCTCTGTAATTGTTAGGGTCAAATTTGTCTCCATTTTTAAAGATTGGGGTTATGAGTCCTTGATTCCAGATGTCAGGGAAATAACCTACAACTCAGGATCAAATTAAACAGTTTTAATATAGCCAATTGAAATGTTGCACTAGTGAGTTTGAGCATCTCATTTAGGATGCCATCAGGTCTGCATGCTTTTTTAAATTTCAGAGCATGAAGTTTCTTATAGAGCTCCTGGTCAGGAATTGGGGAATCCAATGGATTTTGATTGTCCTTAATAGCTTTTTCTAATTGCCAAATTCATGAGAAGTTGAATGGATGTTCTGCGTTTGTGTCGATTTGAACAGTGTTGTAGAGTGTTTTAAAATGAGTTGTCCATTGGTCACCATTTTGTATCGCTAATTCCTCTTTTTCAGATTTTTTTTTTTTTTCAATTTTGCCAGAAGTTGTTTGTGTTTATGGACTCCTCAATTAGTGTCAGCTGCTTGCTGTTGTACTGTGCCTTTTTGGTTCTGAGTGTTACATTTATAGAGTTTTAAAGTCTCACAGTAATGAAGGTGTAATTCACCATTATTTGGGTCTCTGTGCTTTTGGTTGGAGGTGTTCTAAGTTTTTTCCTTATAATTTTACAATCTGCATCAAACCAGTCGTCATCTGTGGTCTATTTTCTTTTGTTTTTTTATCAATTTCAATTGTGCTTCCTCTGCTGTTTGCCTGAATATATAGTGGATGTTTTATACTGCTAGATTGATGCCTTCTTTACTGTGAGTGAATGTGGTATCCAGAAAGTTATCTAAGAGTGTTTGGATATTTTGGTTCCAGGTTGCTTTCTGGTATTCTTCTGTGCTGTTATGGGCCCATCTGTATGAATGTCTGATGTTGTACAGCTGACTGGGCTGTGAATGTCTGGTTGTTTCCATGTCTGTTCTTTTGAGGAACAACGTAATTTGGCTGTGATCAGACAGAGGTTTTAGTGGCTTGACGGTGAATGAGCTGAGAGAGAAGGGGTCAATGTCTGTGATCATAGTCTACTGTACTGTGGCCAAGAGGTGAGCAGTAGGTGAATCTCCCCAAAGAGTCCCCCCGTAACCTACCATTGACAAAGTACAGACCCAGGCTGCAACAGATCCCTTCCATCTCTCTCTCTCTCCTGTTTTTGTTCCTTCTTGTTTTACTTGGTGGTGGTTATTTTATTGATGGCGAACCACATGGGGACGCCGTCCTTGTCACTTCAGCACGGCTTTAGGTGTGTTACTGAAGCTACTGTCACTGTGGAGGAGTTTCTGGTCTCCGTAGGAGAGAAGGTAGGATATGAGAATGTTGCTTACGCGTCACAGATGAATAAAGCGGTGGTGGTTTTTGTTAAAGAAGAGTGTCTTGTTGAGCATGGTGTACTTCTTAAAGAAGAGTGTCTTGTTGATCATATGGTTGAGCATGGTGTACTTCTTAAAGAAGAGTGTCTTGTTGAGCATGGTGTACTTCTTAAAGAAGAGTGTCTTGTTGATCATATGGTTGAGCATGGTGTACTTCTTAAAGAAGAGTGTCTTGTTGAGCATGGTGTACTTCTTAAAGAAGAGCATCTTGTTGATCATATGGTTGAGCATGGTGTACTTCTTAAAGAAGAGTGTCTTGTTGAGCATGGTGTACTTCTTAAAGAAGAGTGTCTTGTTGATCATATGGTTGAGCATGGTGTACTTCTTAAAGAAGAGTGTCTTGTTGAGCATGGTGTACTTCTTAAAGAAGAGTGTCTTGTTGATCATATGGTTGAGCTTGGTGTACTTCTTAAAGAAGAGTGTCTTGTTGAGCATGGTGTACTTCTTAAAGAAGAGTGTCTTGTTGATCATATGGTTGAGCATGGTGTACTTCTTAAAGAAGAGCATCTTGTTGATCGTATGGTTGAATATGTCGTACTTCTTAAAGAAGAGTGTCTTGTTGATCATATGGTTGAGCATGGTGTACTTCTTAAAGAAGAGCATCTTGTTGATCGTATGGTTGAATATGTCATACTACTTAAAGAAGAGCATCTTGTTGATCGTATGGTTGAATATGTCATACTACTTAAAGAAGAGCGTCTTGTTGATCGTATGGTTGAATATGTCATACTACTTAAAGAAGAGCGTCTTGTTGATCGTATGGTTGAGCATGGCGTACTTCTTAAAGAAGAGCGTCTTGTAGATCATATGGTTGAATATGTCATACTACTTAAAGAAGAGCGTCTTGTTGATCGTATGGTTGAACATGGTGTACTTCTTAAAGAAGAGCGTCTTGTTGATCATATGGTTGAGCATGGTGTACTTCTTAAAGAAGAGCGTCTTGTTGATCATATGGTTGAGCATGGTGTACTTCTTAAAGAAGAGCGTCTTGTTGATCATATGGTTGAGCATGGTGTACTTCTTAAAGAAGAGCGTCTTGTTGATCATATGGTTGAGCTTGGTGTACTTCTTAAAGAAGAGTGTCTTGTTGAGCATGGTGTACTTCTTAAAGAAGAGTGTCTTGTTGATCATATGGTTGAGCATGGTGTACTTCTTAAAGAAGAGCATCTTGTTGATCGTATGGTTGAATATGTCGTACTTCTTAAAGAAGAGTGTCTTGTTGATCATATGGTTGAGCATGGTGTACTTCTTAAAGAAGAGCATCTTGTTGATCGTATGGTTGAATATGTCATACTACTTAAAGAAGAGCATCTTGTTGATCGTATGGTTGAATATGTCATACTACTTAAAGAAGAGCGTCTTGTTGATCGTATGGTTGAGCATGGCGTACTTCTTAAAGAAGAGCGTCTTGTAGATCATATGGTTGAATATGTCATACTACTTAAAGAAGAGCGTCTTGTTGATCGTATGGTTGAATATGTCATACTTCTTAAAGAAGAGCGTCTTGTAGATCATATGGTTGAACATGGTGTACTTCTTAAAGAAGAGCGTCTTGTTGATCATATGGTTGAACATGGTGTACTTCTTAAAGAAGAGCGTCTTGTTGATCGTATGGTTGAACATGGTGTACTTCTTAAAGAAGAGCGTCTTGTTGATCATATGGTTGAGCATGGTGTACTTCTTAAAGAAGAGCGTCTTGTTGATCATATGGTTGAGCATGGTGTACTTCTTAAAGAAGAGCGTCTTGTTGATCATATGGTTGAGCATGGTGTACTTCTTAAAGAAGAGCGTCTTGTTGATCATATGGTTGAACATGGTGTACTTCTTAAAGAAGAGCGTCTTGTTGATCATATGGTTGAGCATGGTGTACTTCTTAAAGAAGAGCGTCTTGTTGATCGTATGGTTGAGCATGGTGTACTTCTTAAAGAAGAGCGTCTTGTAGATCGTATGGTTGAACATGGCATTCTTCTTAAAGAAGAGCGTCTTGTAGATCATATGGTTGAACATGGCATTCTTCTTAAAGAAGAGCGTCTTGTAGATCGTATGGTTGAACATGGCATTCTTCTTAAAGAAGAGCGTCTTGTAGATCATATGGTTGAACATGGTGTACTTCTTAAAGAAGAGCGTCTTGTAGATCATATGGTTGAACATGGTGTACTTCTTAAAGAAGAGCGTCTTGTAGATCGTATGGTTGAACATGGTGTACTTCTTAAAGAAGAGCGTCTTGTAGATCATATGGTTGAACATGGTGTACTTCTTAAAGAAGAGCGTCTTGTAGATCGTATGGTTGAACATGGTGTACTTCTTAAAGAAGAGCGTCTTGTAGATCGTATGGTTGAGCATGGCGTACTTCTTAAAGAAGAGCGTCTTGTAGATCGTATGGTTGAGCATGGCGTACTTCTTAAAGAAGAGCGTCTTGTAGATCGTATGGTTGAGCATGGCGTACTTCTTAAAGAAGAGCGTCTTGTAGATCGTATGGTTGAGCATGGCGTACTTCTTAAAGAAGAGCGTCTTGTAGATCGTATGGTTGAGCATGGCGTACTTCTTAAAGAAGAGCGTCTTGTAGATCGTATGGTTGAGCATGGCGTACTTCTTAAAGAAGAGCGTCTTGTAGATCGTATGGTTGAGCATGGTGTACTTCTTAAAGAAGAGCGTCTTGTAGATCGTATGGTTGAGCATGGCGTACTTCTTAAAGAAGAGCGTCTTGTAGATCATATGGTTGAACATGGCGTACTTCTTAAAGAAGAGCGTCTTGTAGATCATATGGTTGAACATGGCGTACTTCTTAAAGAAGAGCGTCTTGTAGATCATATGGTTGAACATGGCATTCTTCTTAAAGAAGAGCGTCTTGTAGATCGTATGGTTGAACATGGCATACTTCTTAAAGAAGAGCGTCTTGTAGATCATATGAAGCATGGTGTACTTCTTAAAGAAGAGCGTCTTGTAGATCGTATGGTTGAGCATGGCGTACTTCTTAAAGAAGAGCGTCTTGTAGATCGTATGGTTGAGCATGGCGTACTTCTTAAAGAAGAGCGTCTTGTTGATCATATGGTTGAGCATGGCGTACTTCTTAAAGAAGAGCGTCTTGTAGATCGTATGGTTGAGCATGGTGTACTTCTTAAAGAAGAGCGTCTTGTAGATCGTATGGTTGAGCATGGCGTACTTCTTAAAGAAGAGCGTCTTGTAGATCGTATGGTTGAGCATGGCGTACTTCTTAAAGAAGAGCGTCTTGTAGATCATATGGTTGAGCATGGTGTACTTCTTAAAGAAGAGCGTCTTGTTGATCGTATGGTTGAGCATGGTGTACTTCTTAAAGAAGAGTGTCTTGTTGATCATATGGTTGAGCATGGTGTACTTCTTAAAGAAGAGCGTCTTGTAGATCGTATGGTTGAGCATGGCGTACTTCTTAAAGAAGAGCGTCTTGTAGATCATATGGTTGAACATGGTGTACTTCTTAAAGAAGAGCGTCTTGTAGATCGTATGGTTGAACATGGTGTACTTCTTAAAGAAGAGCGTCTTGTAGATCATATGGTTGAGCATGGTGTACTTCTTAAAGAAGAGCGTCTTGTAGATCGTATGGTTGAGCATGGCGTACTTCTTAAAGAAGAGCGTCTTGTAGATCATATGGTTGAACATGGCGTACTTCTTAAAGAAGAGCGTCTTGTAGATCGTATGGTTGAGCATGGCGTACTTCTTAAAGAAGAGCGTCTTGTTGATCGTATGGTTGAGCATGGTGTACTTCTTAAAGAAGAGCGTCTTGTTGATCGTATGGTTGAGCATGGTGTACTTCTTAAAGAAGAGCGTCTTGTAGATCGTATGGTTGAGCATGGTGTACTTCTTAAAGAAGAGCGTCTTGTTGATCGTATGGTTGAGCATGGTGTACTTCTTAAAGAAGAGCGTCTTGTAGATCGTATGGTTGAGCATGGTGTACTTCTTAAAGAAGAGCGTCTTGTAGATCGTATGGTTGAACATGGTGTACTTCTTAAAGAAGAGCGTCTTGTAGATCATATGGTTGAACATGGCGTACTTCTTAAAGAAGAGCGTCTTGTAGATCATATGGTTGAACATGGTGTACTTCTTAAAGAAGAGCGTCTTGTTGATCGTATGGTTGAGCATGGTGTACTTCTTAAAGAAGAGCGTCTTGTAGATCGTATGGTTGAGCATGGTGTACTTCTTAAAGAAGAGCGTCTTGTTGATCGTATGGTTGAGCATGGTGTACTTCTTAAAGAAGAGCGTCTTGTTGATCGTATGGTTGAACATGGTGTACTTCTTAAAGAAGAGTGTCTTGTTGATCGTATGGTTGAGCATGGTGTACTTCTTAAAGAAGAGCGTCTTGTTGATCGTATGGTTGAACATGGTGTACTTCTTAAAGAAGAGCGTCTTGTTGATCGTATGGTTGAACATGGTGTACTTCTTAAAGAAGAGTGTCTTGTTGATCGTATGGTTGAACATGGTGTACTTCTTAAAGAAGAGCGTCTTGTTGATCGTATGGTTGAACATGGTGTACTTCTTAAAGAAGAGCGTCTTGTTGATCATATGGTTGAACATGGTGTACTTCTTAAAGAAGAGCGTCTTGTTGATCATATGGTTGAGCATGGTGTACTTCTTAAAGAAGAGCGTCTTGTTGATCGTATGGTTGAACATGGTGTACTTCTTAAAGAAGAGCGTCTTGTTGATCATATGGTTGAACATGGTGTACTTCTTAAAGAAGAGCGTCTTGTTGATCGTATGGTTGAGCATGGCGTACTTCTTAAAGAAGAGCGTCTTGTAGATCATATGGTTGAATATGTCATACTACTTAAAGAAGAGCGTCTTGTTGATCGTATGGTTGAATATGTCATACTTCTTAAAGAAGAGCGTCTTGTAGATCATATGGTTGAACATGGTGTACTTCTTAAAGAAGAGCGTCTTGTAGATCATATGGTTGAACATGGCGTACTTCTTAAAGAAGAGCGTCTTGTAGATCGTATGGTTGAACATGGTGTACTTCTTAAAGAAGAGCGTCTTGTTGATCATATGGTTGAACATGGTGTACTTCTTAAAGAAGAGCGTCTTGTTGATCATATGGTTGAACATGGTGTACTTCTTAAAGAAGAGCGTCTTGTAGATCATATGGTTGAACATGGTGTACTTCTTAAAGAAGAGCGTCTTGTAGATCATATGGTTGAACATGGTGTACTTCTTAAAGAAGAGCGTCTTGTAGATCATATGGTTGAACATGGCATTCTTCTTTAAATGTATGTTTATTCAAGTTACGCTGCTTTTTTCTCAGTCAACAATGGTAACTATTTAGAATGTACTGGCGTTTATTCCCAATGAGCTGTTGGAGAGCGAGTTATTGGGGTTTGGGAAGCTTGCAAGTTCAATTAAGTTTGTCCCGTTGGGTTGAAACAGGTTGGGTTGAAACAGGTTATGTCATTTCGGCGACAGGTGTTTGCTCCGGTGAGTCCAAAAACAGACTTTGGAGGTATCGTTTAAAGTCAAGTAGGTACACAGACTGTATATGGCTTATGCTAGTACGGTTAGTCAATGGTGTTTTGTGTGGTGATGTTGGCCATAAGCGACATGCTTGCCCGAAAAGGGAGAAGGGTAGGGAGAGGTCGTCCTCGTAACGCCTGGGCCCACTGATGTAGGGAGAGGTCCTCCTCGTAATGCCTGGGCCCACTGATGTAGGGAGAGGTGGGCCTCGTAACGCCTGGGCCCACTGATGTAGGGATAGGTGGGCCTCGTAACGCCTGGGCCCACTGATGTAGGGAGAGGTCAGCCTCGTAACGCCTGGGCCCACTGATGTAGGGATAGGTGGGCCTCGTAACGCCTGGGCCCACTGATGTAGGGAGAGGTGGGCCAACAGTGGTAGAGCAGTCACAAGCACCTGTTTCTGAGGAACAAGTTGTCCGTGTTGAGGGTACGGAGTTCCAACTTGTACCAGAGGGGAACTTAGCGTCTGATATGCAGCAGAAAAATATTGTTGTAGAAGGTAAGGACAGATCTGGGGAGCCATTTCCTCAGACTGGTGAAGAGATGCCCAGTACGAGTGATGGGGTACAGGAGGGGGTTCATGTGGAGCTAGTCTCCCAGGTAGTGGAGGAGATGACCAGTACGAGTGATGGGGTACAGGAGGGGGTTCATGTGGAGCTAGTCTCCCAGGTAGTGGAGGAGATGACCAGTACGAGTGATGGGGTACAGGAGGGGGTTCATGTGGAGCTAGTCTCCCAGGTAGTGGAGGAGATGCCCAGTACAAGTGATGTGGTACAAGCGGGGAGTGTTGAGAGGGATGTGGTAGAAGGGAGTCAGGGGTCTGTGGCCTCAGTTGAGGAGGATCAGGAGAACTATATGGATATCTCTCTTGATATGATAGCAGCTGACGTTACAACACAAACAGACGGTCTGCCTTCATCACCCTGGTGGGAAGGTGACCACGGATGACAGTGAAATGTGCCAACATGCCGTGGATTTCTACTCTGCCCTCTATTTTTTTAATTTTATTTCACCTTTATTTAACCAGGTAGGCTAGTTGAGAACAAGTTCTCATTTGCAACTGCGACCTGGCCAAGATAAAGGCGGAGGATTGTGATTGTCTGTCTACTGAACAGTTGTTATATGGAATCGATGATAAATTAACAGGCACCGCATTGATTATTTGCAACGCAGGAGAAGCTAGTTAAACTAGTAATATCATCAACCATGTGTAGTTAACTAGTGATTATGTTAAGATGGATTGTTTTTTATAAGATACGTTTAATGCTAGCTAGCAACTTACCTTGGCTCCTTGCTGCACTCACGTAACAGGTTGTCAGTCTGCCACGCAGTCTCTTTGTGGAGTGCAATGTAATCGGCCATAATCGGCATCCAAAAATGACGATTACCGATTTATGAAAACTTGAAATCGGCCCCAATTAATCAGCCATGCCGATATAATCGGTTGACTTCTAATGAATATATAGATTAGTTGAGTTGTTTTAAAGGTTTGTGTCTCTATCACTAAGCACGTATAGGGGTGGTGGGATCTTTGAGGTTGTTTCTCTCGAGGGAGGAACCAGCGGGAGGGGCTGGTTGTAATGGCCCCTCCCGGTGTAGAGTTTTAAAAACTTGATTGGCGGCATGGGATGAAGATTCCTGCTGTAGCAGGTTGTTCGGTGGAAGAATGTAGTTGAGCAGTGGGCGCTATCATTGGGTATAATAGCATAAAATCAGCCTCGAGGATGAATAGCGCTGTAGTAATATTCTTAGATTCTATTGAAAAGGTGATAGTTGAGTGGTGTGTTGTGGGAGACAAACGTCGGTATTTCCTCTTGTGAATCCGTCGAAGAAAGTTCTACTTTCTAATGTGCCTCCATTTGTTAGAGATGAAGTGTTGGAGTGAGAGTTATCTCCTCATGGACAATTTGTTTCTACAATAAAAAAGGTTATTTTTGGATGCAAATCTCCTTTGTTGAAACATGTCGTATCTCATAGGAGACGAGTTCACATGATTTTAAAGAAGGATACTGACCAACTGAATTTAAAGTTCAGTTTCAAGATTGATGGGTTTGATTATGTGTTCTACACTTTTACTGAATCAATGAAATGCTTTGGGTGTGGAAGAGAGGGGTATTTGGTGCGCAGTTGTCCAGAGAACGAGCGTGCAGAGCCTGGTAGCAGCTCTAGCGCTGGTGCAGAAATGCTTTGGGTGTGGAAGAGAGGGGTATTTGGTGCGCAATTGTCCAGAGAACGAGCATGCAGAGCCTGGTAGCAGCTCTAGCGCTGGTGCAGAAATGCTTTGGGTGTGGAAGAGAGGGGTATTTGGTGTGCAATTGTCCAGAGAATGAGCATGCAGAGCCTGGTAGCAGCTCTAGCGCTGGTGCAGAAATGCTTTGGGTGTGGAAGAGAGGGGTATTTGGTGCGCAATTGTCCAGAGAACGAGTGTGCAGAGCCTGGTAGCAGCTCTAGCGCTGGTGCAGAAATGCTTTGGGTGTGGAAGAGAGGTTGTATTTGGTGCGCAATTGTCCAGAGAACGAGCGTGCAGAGCCTGGTAGCAGCTCTAGCGCTGGTGCAGAAATGCTTTGGGTGTGGAAGAGAGGTTGTATTTGGTGCGCAATTGTCCAGAGAACGAGCGTGCAGAGCCTGGTAGCAGCTCTAGCGCTGGTGCAGAAATGCTTTGGGTGTGGAAGAGAGGGGTATTTGGTGCGCAGTTGTCCAGAGAACGAGCGTGCAGAGCCTGGTAGCAGCTCTAGCGCTGGTGCAGAAATGCTTTGGGTGTGGAAGAGAGGGGTATTTGGTGCGCAATTGTCCAGAGAACGAGCGTGCAGAGCCTGGTAGCAGCTCTAGCGCTGGTGCAGCTAAAACACCACTGAGAAGGGATGAACAGGCTAAGGGTTCAGGAGAAGGGAGAAGATCGGTGGATTTTAATGTTTTATTTATTTCACCTTTATTTAACCAGGTAGGCCAGTTGAAAACAAGTTCTCATTTACAACTGCGACCTGACCAAGATAAAGCAAAGCAGTGCTACAAAAACAACAGCGTTACACATGGGATAAACAAACGTACAGTCAATAACACAATAAAAAATATGTATACAGTGTGTGCAAATGGAGTAAGGAGGTACGGCAATAAATAGGCCATAGTGGTGAAGTAAATACAATTTAGCAATTAACACTGGAGTGATAGATGTGCAGATGATGTGCAAGTAGAAATACTGGTGTGCAAAAGAGCAGAAAAAACAGATATGGAGATGAGGTAGTTGGTTGGCTGGATGGGCTATTTACAGATGGGCTGTGTACAGCTGCAGCGAATCGGTAAGCTGCTCTGACTACCGATGCTTGAAGTTAATGAGGGAGAAATAAGTCTCCAACTTCAGTAATTTTTTGTTGTTGCAATTCGTTCCAGTCATTGGCAGCAGAGAACTGGAAAGAAAGGCGGCCAAAGGAGGTGTCAGCTTTGGGGATGACCAGTTAAATATACCTGCTGGAGCGCGTTCTACAGGTGGGTGTTGCTATGGTGACCAGTGAGCCGAGATAGGGCAGAGCTTTACCTAGCAAAGACTTATAGATGACCTATAGATGTGGTGGGAGAAATAGGAAAGGAGAGCAGTGTTGTAGTAGAGCAGGGAAAAGAGCAGTGGGGCAGTAGGTGAAACTGCGATGGAGGTAACTGAGGGGATGCTGGAGAATGAAATTGGAGTTCGAGGAAAGTGAAACAATGGAAAATGAAGCTGCTGTTTTCAAAGTACCGAGGAGTAAGAGGAAGAATTTAAGGGGTGATGAAGGTTCTAATTCTAAGAGGATGGTAGAGATTGATAAATCAGTTGAGGATAAACAGGTTGTAGAGATGGAGTTTTCTTCTGAGGATGATAGTGAGAGTGAGGCCTCTGATGCGTCACAACAAAAAAGCGAGAGAATTGAGGAGGTATGGGATTGGAAGGGTACATCAATTTCTGAATTTGACAAAAGAGAAGAAATATATACAGGATTATAATGTAACAGATTTTTTTCATGGAAGTGAATTGTTTATTGAATCAAAGTTTCTGATATCAAAAATAACGGGTGGAGGTTTGACAAGCCCAGAAATCGCTAGACTGAAGAAAGTGGTTTACGAGAGTGACAAGTGAGGTAAATTCTAAAGAAAATGGAAGAGTTCAGTCCCAGTCTCAACTCTGTAAAGAGATGTGTTTTCTGTTTCTTACTCTACTTTTCCCAGCCATGAGCAGTTTGAAGATTTCTTCTTTAAACGTAAATGGGGCGAGAGACGGGGGAGAGCCGTAGTGTATGAGTTAATAAAGGGAAAGGGAAGTGACACGTTTTCAACAAGAAACGCACAGCAGTATGGAGAATGAAGTTGTGTGGCAACAGGAGTGAGGGGGGGGGGCAGTGGTGTGTAGTCATAAAAACTAAAAAAGTGGGGGTGTGGCCATCCTGTTCTCAAAAGGTTTTTTGCCTTTGTCATATGAGGTTGAAGAGGTAGTTGAGGGGAGGTTGAGGGGAGGTTATTAAACGTTACAGAGAGATATGAAAACTTCACTATGTGTTTAATAAATGTATATGCCCTAGTAGTGGCAGTTGAGAGGGTATGTTTTTTAGAGACTTTATCAAATACCATTGACAAATGTAACGCGGAGGATTATTTATTTCTTGCTGGGAATTTTAACTGTACAGTCAGTGCTTTTAGATAGAAATCACAAAGCACCTCATAGCCTCAAGGACTTTTTAAAAACACTATTGTAACACATGAACTATGTGATATTTGGCAGAGTCAAAATGGAGGCACGAGACCGTATATATGGGCTAATGTGAGAGGGAACACCATCTCTCTGGCCAGGTTGGTTAGGTTGTATTGTTTTGAGCATCGATCTCAGGTCTGTAAATCCAGTGTGATAACCCCAGTGGGACTTTCTGATCATTGTTTAGTAACAGAGGTGGTGGACATTAACACTGTAAAACCCCAGTGGGACTTTCTGATCATTGTTTAGTAACAGAGGTGGTGGACATTAACACTGTAAAACCCAGTGTTCTGATCATTGTTTAGTAACAGAGGTGGTGGACATTAACACTGTAAAACCCCAGTGGGACTTTCTGATCATTGTTTAGTAACTGTAAAACCCCAGTGTTCTGATCATTGTTTAGTAACAGAGGTGGTGGACATTAACACTGTAAAACCCCAGTGTTCTGATCATTGTTTAGTAACAGAGGTGGTGGACATTAACACTGTAAAACCCCAGTGGGACTTTCTGATCATTGTTTAGTAACAGAGGTGGTGGACATTAACACTGTAAAACCCCAGTGGGACTTTCTGATCATTGTTTAGTAACAGAGGTGGTGGACATTAATGCTGTAAAACCCCAGTGGGACTTTCTGATCATTGTTTAGTAACAGAGGTGGTGGACATTAACGCTGTAAAACCCCAGTGGGACTTTCTGATCATTGTTTAGTAACAGAGGTGGTGGACATTAACACTGTAAAACCCCAGTGGGACTTTCTGATCATTGTTTAGTAACAGAGGTGGTGGACATTAACACTGTAAAACCCAGTGTTCTGATCATTGTTTAGTAACAGAGGTGGTGGACATTAACACTGTAAAACCCAGTGTTCTGATCATTGTTTAGTAACAGAGGTGGTGGACATTAACACTGTAAAACCCAGTGTTCTGATCATTGTTTAGTAACAGAGGTGGTGGACATTAACACTGTAAAACCCAGTGTTCTGATCATTGTTTAGTAACAGAGGTGGTGGACATTAACACTGTAAAACCCCAGTGTTCTGATCATTGTTTAGTAACAGAGGTGGTGGACATTAACACTGTAAAACCCCAGTGGGACTTTCTGATCATTGTTTAGTAACAGAGGTGGTGGACATTAACACTGTAAAACCCCAGTGGGACTTTCTGATCATTGTTTAGTAACAGAGGTGGTGGACATTAACACTGTAAAACCCCAGTGTTCTGATCATTGTTTAGTAACAGAGGTGGTGGACATTAACACTGTAAAACCCCAGTGTTCTGATCATTGTTTAGTAACAGAGGTGGTGAACATTAACACTGTAAAACCCAGTGTTCTGGTCATTGTTTAGTAACAGAGGTGGTGGACATTAACACTGTAAAACCCCAGTGTTCTGATCATTGTTTAGTAACAGAGGTGGTGGACATTAACACTGTAAAACCCAGTGTTCTGATCATTGTTTAGTAACAGAGGTGGTGGACATTAACACTGTAAAACCCCAGTGTTCTGATCATTGTTTAGTAACAGAGGTGGTGGACATTAACACTGTAAAACCCCAGTGTTCTGATCATTGTTTAGTAACAGAGGTGGTGGACATTAACACTGTAAAACCCCAGTGTTCTGATCATTGTTTAGTAACAGAGGTGGTGTACTGACACACTGTGAAACCCCAGTGTTCTGATCATTGTTTAGTAACAGAGGTGGTGGACATTAACACTGTAAAACCCCAGTGTTCTGATCATTGTTTAGTAACAGAGGTGGTGGACATTAACGCTGTAAAACCCCAGTGGGACTTTCTGATCATTGTTTAGTAACAGAGGTGGTGGACATTAACACTGTAAAACCCCAGTGTTCTGATCATTGTTTAGTAACAGAGGTGGTGTACTGACACACTGTGAAACCCCAGTGTTCTGATCATTGTTTAGTAACAGAGGTGGTGGACATTAACACTGTAAAACCCCAGTGTTCTGATCATTGTTTAGTAACAGAGGTGGTGGACATTAACACTGTAAAACCCCAGTGTTCTGATCATTGTTTAGTAACAGAGGTGGTGGACATTAACACTGTAAAACCCAGTGTTCTGATCATTGTTTAGTAACAGAGGTGGTGGACATTAACACTGTAAAACCCCAGTGTTCTGATCATTGTTTAGTAACAGAGGTGGTGGACATTAACACTGTAAAACCCCAGTGTGACTTTCTGATCATTGTTTAGTAACAGAGGTGGTGGACATTAACGCTGTAAAACCCCAGTGGGACTTTCTGATCATTGTTTAGTAACATAGGTGGTGGACATTAATGCTGTAAAACCCCAGTGGGACTTTCTGATCATTGTTTAGTAACAGAGGTGGTGGACATTAACACTGTAAAACCCAGTGTTCTGATCATTGTTTAGTAACAGAGGTGGTGGACATTAACACTGTAAACCCCAGTGTTCTGATCATTGTTTAGTAACAGAGGTGGTGGACATTAACACTGTTAAACCCAGTGTTCTGGTCATTGTTTAGTAACAGAGGTGGTGTACTGACACACTGTGAAACCCCAGTGTTCTGATCATTGTTTAGTAACAGAGGTGGTGGACATTAATGCTGTAAAACCCCAGTGGGACTATCTGATCATTGTTTAGTAACAGAGGTGGTGGACATTAACGCTGTAAAACCCCAGTGGGACTTTCTGATCATTGTTTAGTAACAGAGGTGGTGGACATTAACGCTGTAAAACCCCAGTGGGACTTTCTGATCATTGTTTAGTAACAGAGGTGGTGGACATTAACGCTGTAAAACCCCAGTGGGACTTTCTGAGCATTGTTTAGTAACAGAGGTGGTGGACATTAACACTGTAAAACCCCAGTGGGACTTTCTGAGCATTGTTTAGTAACAGAGGTGGTGGACATTAACACTGTAAAACCCTGTGTTCTGATCATTGTTTAGTAACAGAGGTGGTGGACATTAACACTGTAAAACCCCAGTGGGACTTTCTGATCATTGTTTAGTAACAGAGGTGGTGGACATTAACACTGTAAAACCCAGTGTTCTGATCATTGTTTAGTAACAGAGGTGGTGGACATTAACACTGTAAAACCCCAGTGGGACTTTCTGATCATTGTTTAGTAACAGAGGTGGTGGACATTAACACTGTAAAACCCCGTGTTCTGATCATTGTTTAGTAACAGAGGTGGTGGACATTAACACTGTAAAACCCCAGTGGGACTTTCTGATCATTGTTTAGTAACAGAGGTGGTGGACATTAACACTGTGAAACCCAGTGTTCTGATCATTGTTTAGTAACAGAGGTGGTGGACATTAACGCTATAAAACCCAGTGTTCTGATCATTGTTTAGTAACAGAGGTGGTGGACATTAACACTGTGAAACCCCAGTGTTCTGATCATTGTTTAGTAACAGAGGTGGTGGACATTAACACTGTAAAACCCCAGTGTTCTGATCATTGTTTAGTAACAGAGGTGGTGGACATTAACACTGTAAAACCCAGTGTTCTGATCATTGTTTAGTAACAGAGGTGGTGGACATTAACACTGTAAAACCCCAGTGTTCTGATCATTGTTTAGTAACAGAGGTGGTGGACATTAACACTGTAAAACCCAGTGTTCTGATCATTGTTTAGTAACAGAGGTGGTGGACATTAACACTGTAAAACCCCAGTGTTCTGATCATTGTTTAGTAACAGAGGTGGTGGACATTAACACTGTAAAACCCCAGTGTTCTGATCATTGTTTAGTAACAGAGGTGGTGGACATTAACACTGTGAAACCCCAGTGTTTTGATCATTGTTTAGTAACAGAGGTGGTGGACATTAACGCTGTAAAACCCACAAGTACACACTGGCATTTTAAAATAACTTTATTGAGTGATGCTCACTTTAGGAGATGTTTTAGTTTTTTCTGGGAGAGGTGGCGGTCTGAAAAGGACAGTGTTGTATATCTTCAACAGTGGTGGGATGTAGGGAAAATCCAGATTCAGCAATTCTGTAATCAATAGACAATGAATGTCACCAGAGATATCACCAGATCAATGAACGCCCCAGAGTCTGAAATAGTGGAACTCCTGATGTTAGTTGAAACCACAGGAGATCGAGGCCATATTTGGCAGACCTGCTGGATATCAGAGCACAGGGGGCATTGGTGAGAAGTAAGTTCCAGGGAATCTCTGAAATGGATGCCTCATTCAAATTTTTCTTTAGTTTAGAGAAAAAGAAGAATTACTCATTGCCTCAAATCAGCTGTTGGACAGGAGCTCACTATCCCAAGTGAAATTAGAAAGAGGGCAGTAGAGTTCTATGCTGAGCTCTACAGGTGTGAGTATAAAGAGGTGACACAGCAGTTACTTGATGGGCTCCCATAGGTGGCTGCAGAAGCTCAGGTTGAACTAGAGAAATCATTGTCTTTGCAGAAGCTCAGGTTGAACTAGAGCAATCATTGTCTTTGCAGGAGCTCAGGTTGAACTAGAGCAATCATTGTCTTTGCAGAAGCTCAGGTTGAACTAGAGCAATCATTGTCTTTGCAGGAGCTCAGGTTGAACTAGAGCAATCATTGTCTTTGCAGGAGCTCAGGTTGAACTAGAGCAATCATTGTCTTTGCAGGAGCTCAGGTTGAACTAGAGCAATCATTGTCTTTGCAGGAGCTCAGGTTGAACTAGAGCAATCATTGTCTTTGCAGGAGCTCAGGTTGAACTAGAGCAACCATTGTCTTTGCAGGAGCTATACACTGCATGGAAAGAGGAAGGGCACTGGCATTGATGGGCTTCCTGTTGACTTTTTAAAGTATGTTTGGGCTATGTTGGGATTGGCTAGCAGTAGTTAACGATAGTTTGACCGGAGGGTTACTACTGATAAGCTGCAGAAGGGCTGTCCTCACCCTACTGCCAAAAAATGGGAGGCCGGTGGCCTTAATGTGCACTGATTATAAGATCCTGTCCAAGGCTTTGTCCAACAGGCTGAGGGAGGTGATGGGGCAAATCATACACATGAACCAGTCCTACTGTGTTCCCAGCAGGCAGATAGGGGATAACATTTCCCTGATTCGGGACTTTTTGGACGTCTCTAGGGCTTCGCTACTATTGGCCTATTTATTTCCTTACCTCCTTACTCTATTTGCACACACTTTATATATGTGTTTCTATTATTATTGACTGTACGTTTGTTTATTCCATGTGTAACTCTGTTGTTTTTTGTCACACTGCTTTGCTTTATCTTGGCCAGGTTGCAGTAAATGAGAACTTGTTCTCAACTGGCCTACCTGGTTAAATAAAGGTGTTCTCAACTGGCCTACCTGGTTAAATAAAGGTGAAATGTAAAATAAAAAAATAGGTTTCAGGGAATCTCCTCCTGCAAAGGTAAAGTGGGAAAAATGTGTGCTTTACAGATTGGAAAATGGTCTGGAGGGATCATGACTTTGCCAGGGGGGCTGGAATAGTGTAAGGGAGGTTTCAAGTAGCTTGGAGTGTACCAAGGGGATGAGGGGACAATGGAAAAACATTGGAATGGGTGAGTTGAAATGGTGGAAGGGAGGATGAGATGACAGTGGTTGTTAATAATGTGGTTGGGGGATAAATATCATTGGGTTCTACAAAGTGTATTGTATTTGTCAAACGCGTTCTTGTACATCTTGTGAGTAGGGCTGCTACTTTCCAGTTCCAGTTTATACAAAGGTTGCTTTATGGACTGGAAAATGTGGTTTGGAGAGGGGTGGCAGGTCTGGTATTACAGGCAGGGTAGGGGGATTAGATTTAAAGGCTTTATTTTTTGGTACTGTAGATAGGGGGTGTGTCAAGGTTTTAAATTAAGATACATTGAAAAACAGAAGAGACTCCTTGGAGGGTGAAACTGGATGACAAGGTAAAGCCAGCATGGAGAGCACTGTACAGGGTACCGGTACTAAAGGGGACTGGTGATATGTAATGGGGGGTGTTGATGACAAGGTAAAGCCAGCATGGAGAGCACTGTACAGGGTACCGGTACTAAAGGGGACTGGTGATATGTAATGGGGGGTGTTGATGACAAGGTAAAGCCAGCATGGAGAGCACTGTACAGGGTACCGGTACTAAAGGGGACTGGTGATATGTAATGGTCGGTGTTGATGACAAGGTAAAGCCAGCATGGAGAACACTGTACAAGCCACCGGTACTAAAGGAGACTGGTGATATGTAATGGGGGTGTTGATGACAAGGTAAAGCCAGCATGGAGACTGTACTGTAAAGGGGACTGGTGATATGTAATGGGGGTGTTGATGACAAGGTAAAGCCAGCATGGAGAACACTGTACAAGCCACCGGTACTAAAGGGACTGGTGATATGTAATGGGGGTGTTGATGACAAGGTAAAGCCAGCATGGAGAGCACTGTACAGGGTACTACTAAAGGGTACTGGTGATATGTAATGGGGGTGTTGATGACAAGGTAAAGCCAGCATGGAGAGCACTGTTGCAGGGCATCATTAAAGGGTACTGGTGATATGTAATGGGGGTGTTGATGACAAGGTAAAGCCAGCATGGAGAGCACTGTACAGGGCATCAGACTGTTGGTGATATGTAATGGGGGTTTGATGACAAGGAAAGCCAGCATGGAAGCACTGTAAAGGGGACTGGTGATATGTAATGGGGGTGTTGATGACAAGGTAAAGCCAGCATGGAGAACACTGTACAAGCCACCGGTACTAAAACACTGGTGATATGTTGGTGGTGTTGATGACAAGGTAAAGCCAGCATGGAGAACACTGTCAAGCCACCGGTACTAAAGGGGACTGGTGATATGTAATGGTCGGTGTTGATGACAAGGTAAAGCCAGCATGGAGAACACTGTACAAGCCACCGGTACTAAAGGAGACTGGTGATATGTAATGGGGGGTGTTGATGACAAGGTAAAGCCAGCATGGAGAGCACTGTACAGGGTACTGGTGATATGTAATGGAGGGTATTTGCATGGCATCATTGGAGGGTGTTGCATGGCATCATTGGAGGGTGTTGCATGGCATCATTGGAGGGTGTTGCATGGCATCATTGGAGGGTGTTGCATGGCATCATTGGAGGGTGTTGCATGGCATCATTGGAGGGTGTTGCATGGCATCATTGGAGGGTGTTGCATGGCATCAGATGTTGGAGATGATGTCCCTTTTGTAACATAAGAGAAACCATTTTGAACTGTTTTATGGAGTGTGAGAGGATGAAACCTCTCTTTGAAATACTAGACTCTTTGTTTACAGCGGTAGGGGAGATTTTCAATAACACTGTTTTTATTTTGGGGTTTCAATATACTAAGCAACAGAAAAGAAAATGTCAATTGTTAAATGTTATTTTGGAGCAAGTTAAGATGTCAATTTTTGTGAGTAGGAAACATAAAATAGACACAGGATATGGGCAGGATGTAAGATGTGGTTTTAAAGGATTAGTCAAAGTGGATTTTGAATTCTTGTTCTTGGCTGTAAAAGATCTCCCATTGTTTGAGGAGAAGTGGGTTTATGAAGGAGTGGTATGTTTCGTGGAGAAGGGGGCTTATGAAGGAGTGGTATGTTTTGTGGAGAAGGGGGCTTATGAAGGAGTGGTATGTTTTGTGGAGAAGTGGGTTTATGAAGGAGTGGTATGTTTCGTGGAGAAGGGGGCTTATGAAGGAGTGGTATGTTTCGTGGAGAAGGGGGTTTATGAAGGAGTGGTATGTTTCGTGGAGAAGGGGGCTTATGAAGGAGTGGTATGTTTCGTGGAGAAGGGGGCTTATGAAGGAGTGGTATGTTTTGTGGAGATGTGGGTTTATGAAGGAGTGGTATGTTTTGTGGAGAAGGGGGCTTATGAAGGAGTGGTATGTTTTGTGGAGAAGGGGGCTTATGAAGGAGCGGTATGTTATGTGGAGAAGGGGCTTATGAAGGAGCGGTATGTTTTGTGGAGAAGGGGGCTTATGAAGGAGCGGTATGTTTTGTGGAGATGTGGGTTTATGAAGGAGTGGTATGTTTTGTGGAGAAGGGGGCTTATGAAGGAGTGGTATGTTTCGTGGAGAAGGGGGCTTATGAAGGAGCGGTATGTTTCGTGGAGAAGGGGGCTTATGAAGGAGTGGTATGTTTTGTGGAGATGTGGGTTTATGAAGGAGCGGTATGTTTCGTGGAGAAGGGGGCTTATGAAGGAGTGGTATGTTTTGTGGAGAAGGGGGCTTATGAAGGAGTGGTATGTTTTGTGGAGAAGGGGTTTATGAAGGAGCGGTATGTTTTGTGGAGAAGGGGGCTTATGAAGGAGCGGTATGTTTCGTGGAGAAGGGGCTTATGAAGGAAGGCGGTATGTTTTGTGGAGAAGGGGACTTATGAAGGAGCGGTATGTTTTGTGGAGAAGGGGGCTTATGAAGGAGTGGTATGTTTCGTGGAGAAGGGGGCTTATGAAGGAGCGGTATGTTTTGTGGAGAAGGGGGCTTATGAAGGAGCGGTATGTTTTGTGGAGAAGGGGGCTTATGAAGGAGTGGTATGTTTTGTGGAGAAGGGGGCTTATGAAGGAGCAGTATGTTTTGTGGAGAAGGGGGCTTATGAAGGAGCGGTATGTTTCGTGGAGAAGGGGGCTTATGAAGGAGTGGTATGTTTTGTGGAGAAGGGGGCTTATGAAGGAGCGGTATGTTTTGTGGAGAAGGGGGCTTATGAAGGAGCGGTATGTTTTGTGGAGAAGGGGCTTATGAAGGAGCGGTATGTTTTGTGGAGAAGGGGAAACAATTTTTTGTTGATGAATGTAGTTTTAAGTTGAATGTAGTTTTTTAAATTTTAAATGTATTTTGTTTTTTAAAATACTTTTATAAAAACTCCCTCTCTCTGTCACTCTCTCTGTCACTCTCTCTGTCACTCTCTCTGTCTCGCTTTCTCTCTCTGTCTCGCTTTCTCTCTCTCTGTCTCGCTTTCTCTCTCTCTGTCTCGCTTTCTCTCTCTCTGTCTCGCTTTCTCTCTCTCTGTCTCGCTTTCTCTCTCTCTGTCTCGCTTTCTCTCTCTCTGTCTCGCTTTCTCTCTCTCTGTCTCGCTTTCTCTCTCTCTGTCTCGCTTTCTCTCTCTGTCTCGCTTTCTCTCTCTCTGTCTCGCTTTCTCTCTCTCTGTCTCGCTTTCTCTCTCTCTGTCTCGCTTTCTCTCTCTCTGTCTCGCTTTCTCTGTCTCGCTTTCTGTCTCGCTTTCTCTCTCTGTCTCGCTTTCTCTGTCTCGCTTTCTCTGTCTCGCTTTCTGTCTCGCTTTCTGTCTCGCTTTCTGTCTCGCTTTCTGTCTCGCTTTCTGTCTCGCTTTCTCTCTCACTCGCTTTCTCTCTCGCTTTCTCTCTCTCGCTCTCGCTTTCTGTCTCACTCGCTTTCTCTCTCGCTTTCTCTCTCGCTCTCGCTTTCTGTCTCACTCGCTTTCTCTCTCGCTTTCTCTCTCGCTCTCGCTTTCTGTCTCACTCGCTTTCTCTCTCGCTTTCTCTCTCGCTCTCGCTTTCTGTCTCACTCGCTTTCTCTCTCGCTTTCTGTCTCACTCTCTCTCTCTCTCTCGCTTTCTCTCTCGCTTTCTGTCTCGCTCTCGCTTTCTCTCTCGCTTTCTGTCTCGCTTTCTGTCTCGCTTTCTGTCTCGCTTTCTGTCTCGCTTTCTCGCTGTCTCGCTTTCTCTCTCTCGCTGTCTCGCTTTCTCTCTCTTGCTGTCTCGCTTTCTCTGTCTCGCTCTCGCTTTCTGTCTCGCTCTCTCTCTCGCTCTCTCACTTTGTCTCGCTCTCTCTCTCTGTCTCACTTTGTCTCGCTCTCTCGCTGTCTCTCTCAGGACCCCCAGTATATGCAGCAGGCTCTGACCAACGCCCTGTTGATGGATGCAGTGGTTGGCTGTCTACAGTCACAAAAGGCCATTTTTGCAGCAACCAAGTTAGCACACTTTGACAGAATGAAACTGGAAGGTATGCTAAAGTTCATCTTTTTGCATGACTAAAATAAACTTGGTAAAAAAATTTTTTTTTTAAATATACCAAAATCTATGCAGAAGGTTATTGAAATGATTAGCAGAATGTGCATGTTCATAACATCTTTTTGCTTCTCAGGAGATGTTCAATTCAACGTTTGACCTCTGACTTGTCTGTCCATCCTGAGCAGTGCCAATGATGGTTCCCAAAACCACGTCAGAGACCCTGAAACACAAGATCAACCCGTCTCTGGACCGGACTAGCCCCCAGGCGGTAGATGTTCTGCTCTACACCCCAGGTAAACCCTTAAGGCTCACTGTCAGCCTCAAAGGAAGGTGACCGTCATGACGTGGAGTTTCAAAGTAGAGCTGACATCAGACACCATTCAGTTCCTGTTCAACAAACTGGTAGCACTACATATATCTGTAGAATGATTTCCCAGTACTATAAACATCCTGCAGTATTCTCTGTAGATCAAGTAGGTGCTGCCGGTATTTCCTATTCAACTCCACCAAAATGTTCACTCTCCCCAGTCTAGGACATCCCACGTACCTTCAGACACTCAGATCATGACTGTCATGGCAGTAAACCTCAAATATGTGTTCTGTAGTCGAGGCATTGCGTGACAACAACAACACAAGACTCATGTTGCCCGTGTCCTAGTAACATACGTCACATTCCAGACCTGGGTTCAAATACTATTTGAAATCTTTCAAATACTTTGTGCGTTTGCTTTCATCTGCCTTAAGTGTCAGGTGGGTGGGGTTTGAACTTTTGGGACTTTTCTACTGGTTCCATTGGAACAGGCAAGCTCAATCAAGCACAGCTAAAGCATTTTAAATGATTTGAAGTAGTATTTGAACCCAGGTCTGTCACAGTGCTGCATTCCGCTGCTGCTAGGACAGTGATGGTGTCAGTGTGGCTAAAGCCTCCTTGGTGTCAGTGTGGTGTTACAGGTGGAAACTTGGCCAGAGGCGCTTTTGGTTCCAGAGATTTTTTTACTGCCTCTTAAACAAGTAATGAGGCACCGATTTTTCCCAACGCATCACCACCAACCACTTCCTGTTGTGTTCCTCAGTTTCATCCTTAGTTTCATGCGCTGATTACTGGTAGTAGGGTCATACAGTAGGCACAATAGAATCACTGAAATTGTTCTTCCTACTCAAACCACAAACATTTATTATATTACACAGTCTTGTATTACACAATGAGATGTGTTTTAGTCGGACTTCTGTATCAATTTGACATCTGAAACTTATGTTTCAAACATCAATCATTTTGAATCAGCATTCTTTTTTTTTTCTCAGGCTCAATAGTACGTCTCATGTTGTTTTGACTAGGGCAGATAAGAAACAGACCCTAGTCTGCAAGGATCCTCCCAACACCTAAACTAAAAGGAGCCTCAACCTAGTGACATCAGGGAACCAACACACTATCCCTCCTCCTTCCCCTGGTCCTCTCACAGACAGTGGTCCTCCTCCTTCCCCTGGTCCTCTCACAGACAGCGGTCCTCCTCCTTCCCCTGGTCCTCTCACAGACAGCGGTCCTCCTCCTTCCCCTGGTCCTCTCACAGACAGCGGTCCTCCTCCTTCCCCTGGTCCTCTCACAGACAGCGGTCCTCCTCCTTCCCCTGGTCCTCCTCCTTCCCCTGGTCCTCCTCCTTCCCCTGGTCCTCCTCCTTCCCCTGGTCCTCCTCCTTCCCCTGGTCCTCTTCCTTCCCCTGGTCCTCTTCCTTCCCCTGGTCCTCTTCCTTCCCCTGGTCCTCTTCCTTCCCCTGGTCCTCTTCCTTCCCCTGGTCCTCCTCCTTCCCCTGGTCCTCTCACAGACAGCGGTCCTCCTCCTTCCCCTGGTCCTCTCACAGACAGCGGTCCTCCTCCTTCCCCTGGTCCTCCTCCTTCCCCTGGTCCTCCTCCTTCCCCTGGTCCTCTCACAGACAGTGGTCCTCCTCCTTCACCTGGTCCTCTCACAGACAGTGGTCCTCTCACAGACAGTGGTCCTCCTCCTTCCCCTGGTCCTCCTCCTTCCCCTGGTCCTCCTCCTTCCCCTGGTCCTCCTCCTTCCCCTGGTCCTCCTCCTTCCCCTGGTCCTCCTCCTTCCCCTGGTCCTCCTCCTTCCCCTGGTCCTCCTCCTTCCTCTGGTCCTCCTCCTTCCCCTGGTCCTCCTCCTTCCCCTGGTCCTCCTCCTTCCCCTGGTCCTCTTCCTTCCCCTGGTCCTCTTCCTTCCCCTGGTCCTCTTCCTTCCCCTGGTCCTCTTCCTTCCCCTGGTCCTCTTCCTTCCCCTGGTCCTCTTCCTTCCCCTGGTCCTCTTCCTTCCCCTGGTCCTCTTCCTTCCCCTGGTCCTCTTCCTTCCCCTGGTCCTCTTCCTTCCCCTGGTCCTCTTCCTTCCCCTGGTCCTCTTCCTTCCCCTGGTCCTCTTCCTTCCCCTGGTCCTCTTCCTTCCCCTGGTCCTCTTCCTTCCCCTGGTCCTCTTCCTTCCCCTGGTCCTCTTCCTTCCCCTGGTCCTCCTCCTTCCCTGGTCCTCCTCCTTCCCCTGGTCCTCCTCCTTCCCCTGGTCCTCCTCCTTCCCCTGGTCCTCCTCCTTCCCCTGGTCCTCTTCCTTCCCCTGGTCCTCCTCCTTCCCTGGTCCTCTCACAGACAGCGGTCCTCCTCCTTCCCCTGGTCCTCTCACAGACAGCGGTCCTCCTCCTTCCCCTGGTCCTCCTCCTTCCCCTGGTCCTCCTCCTTCCCCTGGTCCTCCTCCTTCCCCTGGTCCTCCTCCTTCCCCTGGTCCTCCTCCTTCCCCTGGTCCTCCTCCTTCCCCTGGTCCTCCTCCTTCCCCTGGTCCTCCTCCTTCCCCTGGTCCTCTTCCTTCCCCTGGTCGTCCTCCTTCCCCTGGTCCTCTCACAGACAGCGGTCCTCCTCCTTCCCCTGGTCCTCTCACAGACAGCGGTCCTCCTCCTTCCCCTGGTCCTCCTCCTTTCCCTGGTCCTCCTCCTTCCCCTGGTCCTCTTCCTTCCCCTGGTCCTCTTCCTTCCCCTGGTCCTCTTCCTTCCCTGGTCCTCTTCCTTCCCCTGGTCCTCTTCCTTCCCCTGGTCCTCTTCCTTCCCCTGGTCCTCTTCCTTCCCCTGGTCCTCCTCCTTCCCTGGTCCTCTCACAGACAGTGGTCCTCCTCCTTCCCCTGGTCCTCTCACAGACAGCGGTCCTTCCCCTGGTCCTCTCACAGACAGCGGTCCTTCCCCTGGTCCTCTCACAGACGTGGTCCTTCCCCTGGTCCTCTCACAGACAGCGGTCCTTCCCCCTTCCCCTGGGCCTCTCACAGACAGTGGTCCTCCTCCTTCCCCTGGTCCTCTCACAGACAGCGGTCCTTCCCTGGTCCTCTCACAGACAGTGGTCCTTCCCCTGGTCCTCTCACAGACAGCGGTCCTTCCCCCTTCCCCTGGTCCTCTCACAGACAGTGGTCCTCCTCCTTCCCCTGGTCCTCTCACAGACAGCGGTCCTTCCCTGGTCCTCTCACAGACAGTGGTCCTTCCCCTGGTCCTCTCACAGACAGCGGTCCTTCCCCCTTCCCCTGGTCCTCTCACAGACAGTGGTCCTCCCCCTTCCCCTGGTCCTCTCACAGACAGTGGTCCTCCTCCTTCCCCTGGTCCTCTCACAGACAGTGGTCCTCCTCCTTCCCCTGGTCCTCTCACAGGCAGTGGTCCTCCTCCTTCCCCTGGTCCTCTCACAGGCAGTGGTCCTCCTCCTTCCCCTGGTCCTCTCACAGACAGTGGTCCTCCTCCTTCCCCTGGTCCTCTCACAGACAGTGGTCCTCCTCCTTCCCCTGGTCCTCCTCCTTCCCCTGGTCCTCTCACAGACAGTGGTCCTCCTCCTTCCCCTGGTCCTCTCACAGACAGTGGTCCTCCTCCTTCCCCTGGTCCTCTCACAGACAGTGGTCCTCCTCCTTCCCCTGGTCCTCTCACAGACAGTGGTCCTTCCCCTGGTCCTCCTCCTTCCCTGGTCCTCCTCCTTCCCCTGGTCCTCCTCCTTCCCCTGGTCCTCCTCCTTCCCCTGGTCCTCCTCCTTCCCCTGGTCCTCCTCCTTCCCCTGGTCCTCCTCCTTCCCCTGGTCCTCCTCCTTCCCCTGGTCCTCCTCCGTCCCCTGGTCCTCCTCCTTCCCCTGGTCCTCCTCCTTCCCCTGGTCCTCTTCCTTCCCCTGGTCCTCCTCCTTCCCCTGGTCCTCCTCCTTCCCCTGGTCCTCTCACAGACAGTGGTCCTCCTCCTTCCCCTGGTCCTCTCACAGACAGTGGTCCTTCCCTTGGTCCTCCTCCTTCCCCTGGTCCTCCTCCCTCTCCCGGTCCTCTCACAGACAGTGGTCCTCCTCCTTCCCCAGGTCCTCTCACAGACAGTGGTCCTCCTCCTTCCCCTGGTCCTCTCACAGACAGCGGTCCTTCCCTGGTCCTCTCACAGACAGTGGTCCTTCCCCTGGTCCTCTCACAGACAGTGGTCCTTCCCCTGGTCCTCTCACAGACAGTGGTCCTTCCCCTGGTCCTCTCACAGACAGCGGTCCTTCCCCCTTCCCCTGGTCCTCTCACAGACAGCGGTCCTCCTCCTTCCCCTGGTCCTCTCACAGACAGTGGTCCTCCTCCTTCCCCTGGTCCTCTCACAGACAGTGGTCCTCCTCCTTCCCTGGTCCTCTCACAGACAGTGGTCCTCCTCCTTCCCCTGGTCCTCTCACAGACAGTGGTCCTCCTCCTTCCCCTGGTCCTCTCACAGACAGTGGTCCTCCTCCTTCCCCTGGTCCTCTCACAGACAGTGGTCCTCCTCCTTCCCCTGGTCCTCTCACAGACAGTGGTCCTCCTCCTTCCCCTGGTCCTCTCACAGACAGTGGTCCTCCTCCTTCCCCTGGTCCTCTCACAGACAGTGGTCCTCCTCCTTCCCTGGTCCTCTCACAGACAGTGGTCCTCCTCCTTCCCCTGGTCCTCTCACAGACAGTGGTCCTCCTCCTTCCCCTGGTCCTCTCACAGACAGTGGTCCTCCTCCTTCCCCTGGTCCTCTCACAGACAGTGGTCCTCCTCCTTCCCCTGGTCCCCTCACAGACAGTGGTCCTCCTCCTTCCCTGGTCCTCTCACAGACAGTGGTCCTCCTCCTTCCCCTGGTCCTCTCACAGACAGTGGTCCTCCTCCTTCCCCTGGTCCTCTCACAGACAGTGGTCCTCCTCCTTCCCCTGGTCCTCTCACAGACAGCGGTCCTTCCCTGGTCCTCTCACAGACAGCGGTCCTTCCCCTGGTCCTCTCACAGACAGCGGTCCTTCCCCTGGTCCTCTCACAGACAGCGGTCCTTCCCTGGTCCTCTCACAGACAGCGGTCCTTCCCTGGTCCTCTCACAGACAGCGGTCCTTCCCTGGTCCTCTCACAGACAGCGGTCCTTCCCCTGGTCCTCTCACAGACAGCGGTCCTTCCCCTGGTCCTCTCACAGACAGCGGTCCTTCCCCTGGTCCTCTCACAGACAGCGGTCCTTCCCCTGGTCCTCTCACAGACAGCGGTCCTTCCCCTGTTCCTCTCGCAGACAGCGGTCCTTCCCCTGTTCCTCTCGCAGACAGCGGTCCTTCCCCTGGTCCTCTCGCAGACAGCGGTCCTTCCCCTGGTCCTCTCCAGACAGCGGTCCTTCCCCTGGTCCTCTCGCAGACAGCGGTCCTTCCCCTGGTCCTCTCGCAGACAGCGGCCCTTCCCCTGGTCCTCTCGCAGACAGCGGCCCTTCCCCTGGTCCTCTCCAGACAGCGGTCCTTCCCCTGGTCCTCTCCAGACAGCGGTCCTTCCCCTGGTCCTCTCGCAGACAGCGGTCCTTCCCCTGGTCCTCTCGCAGACAGCGGTCCTTCCCCTGGTCCTCTCGCAGACAGCGGTCCTTCCCCTGGTCCTCTCGCCTTCCTTCCCCTGGTCCTCTCGCAGACAGCGGTCCTTCCCCTGGTCCTCTCGCAGACAGCGGTCCTTCCCCTGGTCCTCTCGCAGACAGCGGTCCTTCCCCTGGTCCTCTCGCAGACAGCGGTCCTTCCCCTGGTCCTCTCACAGACAGCGGTCCTCCTCCTTCCCCTGGTCCTCCTCCTTCCCCTGGTCCTCCTCCTTCCCCTGGTCCTCCTCCTTCCCCTGGTCCTCCTCCTTCCCCTGGTCCTCCTCCTTCCCCTGGTCCTCTCGCAGACAGCGGTCCTCCTCCTTCCCCTGGTCCTCCTCCTCCCCCTGGTCCTCCTCCTTCCGTAGTAGGGTCATACAGTAGGCACAATAGAATCACTGAAATTGTTCTTCCTACTCAAACCACAAACATTTATTATATTACACAGTCTTGTATTACACAATGTGATGTGTTTTAGTCGGACTTCTGTATCAATTTGACATCTGAAACTTATGTTTCAAACATCAATCATTTTGAATCAGCATTCTTTTTTTGTGTGGTCCTCCTCCTTCCCCTGGTCCTCTCACAGACAGTGGTCCTCATCCTTCCCCTGGTCCTCTCACAGACAGTGGTCCTCCTCCTTCCCCTGGTCCTCTCACAGACAGTGGTCCTCCTCCTTCCCCTGGTCCTCTCACAGACAGTGGTCCTCCTCCTTCCCCTGGTCCTCTCACAGACAGTGGTCCTCCTCCTTCCCCTGGTCCTCTCACAGACAGTGGTCCTTCCCCTGGTCCTCTCACAGACAGCGGTCCTTCCCCCTTCCCCTGGTCCTCTCACAGACAGTGGTCCTCCACCTTCCCCTGGTCCTCTCACAGACAGTGGTCCTCCTCCTTCCCCTGGTCCTCTCACAGACAGTGGTCCTCCTCCTTCCCCTGGTCCTCCTCCTTCCCCTGGTCCTCCTCCTTCCCCTGGTCCTCCTCTTCCCCTGGTCCTCCTCCTTCCCCTGGTCCTCCTCCTTCCCCTGGTCCTCCTCCTTCCCCTGGTCCTCCTCCTTCCCCTGGTCCTCCTCCTTCCCCTGGTCCTCCTCCTTCCCCCTGGTCCTCCTCCTTCCCCTGGTCCTCTCACAGACAGTGGTCCTCCTCCTTCCCCTGGTCCTCTCACAGACAGTGTGTTTTTCTAGGCCTATCCTGCTGATTATTACGATAAGATGTGGAGATGACCGTCTAGGCATTAGTAACAGTGCTGCTTCAGCACAGAGCACCATTGAAGTCCTAGCTCTCAGGGTCTAAATGTAGGTCATTAATATGTGCCGTTGGACAGTGTCCATATTCCTTCCTCCTTTCCGTTCTGTTCAACACTCCTCCCCATGAAAGGGAGGATGTGACACAGGATGTGACACATCTTTTTTTATTTTTCCTATTATGATTTCTAAAAAGGATTGTTACGCCATCAGAGGAAATAGAACAGTTTGTGATTGTATTTGAACATCTGATTGATGTCTTACTAGATCATGAATGATACCTGACAGAAGTTCCATATGTGTGACATTATGTATAACTGTCAATGTTTACACTTCGTGTGTGTGTGTGAGAGAGAGAGAGATGTTGACTGAATGTTTACTCTTCGTCTGTGTGTGTGTGTGTGTGTGTGTGAGAGAGATGTTGACTGAATGTTTACTCTTCTTCTCTGTGTCTGTGTGTGTGTGTGTGTGTGTATGAGAGAGAGATGTTGACTGAATGTTTACTCTTCTGTGTGTGTGTGTGTGTGTGTGTGTGTGTGTGTGTGTGTGTGTGTGTGTGTGGGAGGGAGATGTTGACTGAATGTTTACTCTTCGTCTGTGTGTGTGTGTGTGTGTGTGTGTGTGTGGAGGGAGATGTTGACTGAATGTTTACTCTTCTGTGTGTATGAGAGAGAGATGTTGACTGAATGTTTACTCTTCTTCTGTGTGTGTGTGAGAGAGATGTTGACTGAATGTTTACTCTTCTGTGTGTGTATGAGAGAGAGATGTTGACTGAATGTTTACTCTTCTTCTGTGTGTGTGAGAGGGGGAGATGTTGACTGAATGTTTACTCTTCTTCTGTGTGTGTGTGAGAGAGAGATGTTGACTGAATGTTTACTCTTCTGTGTGTGTATGAGAGAGAGATGTTGACTGAATGTTTACTCTTCTTCTGTGTGTGTGAGGGAGGGAGATGTTGACTGAATGTTTACTCTTCTTCTGTGTGTGTGAGAGAGAGAGGTTGACTGAATGTTTACTCTTCTTCTGTGTATGAGAGAGAGATGTTGACTGAATGTTTACTCTTCTTCTGTGTGTGTGAGAGAGAGAGATGTTGACTGAATGTTTACTCTTCTGTGTGTGTATGAGAGAGAGAGGTGTTGACTGAATGTTTACTCTTCTTCTGTGTGTGTGAGGGAGGGAGGGAGATGTTGACTGAATGTTTACTCTTCTGTGTGTGTATGAGAGAGAGATGTTGACTGAATGTTTACTCTTCTTCTGTGTGTGTGTGAGAGAGGGAGATGTTGACTGAATGTTTACTCTTCTGTGTGTGTATGAGAGAGAGAGGTTGACTGAATGTTTACTCTTCTGTGTGTGTATGAGAGAGAGATGTTGACTGAATGTTTACTCTTCTGTGTGTGTGTGTGAGAGAGATGTTGACTGAATGTTTACTCTTCTTCTGTGTGTGTGAGGGAGGGAGGGAGATGTTGACTGAATGTTTACTCTTCTTCTGTGTGTGTATGAGAGAGAGATGTTGACTGAATGTTTACTCTTCTGTGTGTGTGTGAGAGAGAGATGTTGACTGAATGTTTACTCTTCTTCTGTGTGTGTGAGAGAGAGATGTTGACTGAATGTTTACTCTTCTGTGTGTGTGTGAGAGAGAGATGTTGACTGAATGTTTACTCTTCTGTGTGTGTATGAGAGAGAGATGTTGACTGAATGTTTACTCTTCTTCTGTGTGTGTGAGAGAGAGATGTTGACTGAATGTTTACTCTTCTGTGTGTGTGTGAGAGAGAGATGTTGACTGAATGTTTACTCTTCTGTGTGTGTGAGAGAGAGATGTTGACTGAATGTTTACTCTTCTTCTGTGTGTGTGAGAGAGAGAGGTTGACTGAATGTTTACTCTTCTTCTGTGTGTGTGAGAGAGAGATGTTGACTGAATGTTTACTTCTTCTTCTGTGTGTATGAGAGAGAGATGTTGACTGAATGTTTACTCTTCTTCTGTGTGTGTGAGGGAGGGAGGGAGATTGACTGAATGTTTACTCTTCTGTGTGTGTATGAGAGAGAGATGTTGACTGAATGTTTACTCTTCTGTGTGTGTATGAGAGAGAGATGTTGACTGAATGTTTACTCTTCTTCTGTGTGTATTAGAGAGAGATGTTGACTGAATGTTTACTCTTCTTCTGTGTGTGTGAGAGAGAGATGTTGACTGAATGTTTACTCTTCTTCTGTGTGTGAGAGAGAGATGTTGACTGAATGTTTACTCTTCTGTGTGTGTGTGAGAGAGAGAGATGTTGACTGAATGTTTACTCTTCTGTGTGTGTATGAGAGAGAGATGTTGACTGAATGTTTACTCTTCTGTGTGTGTGTGAGAGAGAGATGTTGACTGAATGTTTACTCTTCTGTGTGTGTGTGAGAGAGATGTTGACTGAATGTTTACTCTTCTGTGTGTGTGAGAGAGAGATGTTGACTGAATGTTTACTCTTCTTCTGTGTGTATGAGAGAGAGATGTTGACTGAATGTTTACTCTTCTGTGTGTGTATGAGAGAGAGATGTTGACTGAATGTTTACTCTTCTTCTGTGTGTATGAGAGAGAGATGTTGACTGAATGTTTACTCTTCTGTGTGTGTATGAGAGAGAGATGTTGACTGAATGTTTACTCTTCTTCTGTGTGTGTATGAGAGAGAGATGTTGACTGAATGTTTACTCTTCTTCTGTGTGTGTATGAGAGAGAGATGTTGACTGTGAATGTTTACTCTTCTTCTGTGTGTGTGAGAGAGAGGGAGATGTTGACTGAATGTTTACTCTTCTTCTGTGTGTATGAGAGAGAGATGTTGACTGAATGTTTACTCTTCTTCTGTGTGTGTGAAAGGGAGGGAGATGTTGACTGAATGTTTACTCTTCTGTGTGTGTATGAGAGAGAGATGTTGACTGAATGTTTACTCTTCTTCTCTGTGTGTGTGAGGGAGGGAGGGAGATGTTGACTGTGAATGTTTACTCTTCTTCTGTGTGTGTGTGTGTATGAGAGAGAGAGGTTGACTGTGAATGTTTACTCTTCGTGTGTGTGTGTGTGTGAGAGAGAGAGATATATATTCAGTCTGGCTCATAACAAACTAGAAGATGTATTATAAATAGATATTTATTATAAAGAATAATCTATACCTTTCAGCTTCAGTCTTCATCAGGGTGTTGCTTACGTATAGTTACTATCTAGTCAAACCATGACGTCCTTACTGTATGAGTTGGATCTAATTGATTTGTTCAGCATGAGAGAGATATTCTGCTTGATTTGTTCAGTATGAGAGAGAGATTCTGCTTGATTTGTTCAGTATGAGAGAGAGATTCTGCTTGATTTGTTCAGTATGAGAGAGAGATTCTGCTTGATTTGTTCAGTATGAGAGAGAGATTCTGCTTGATTTGTTCAGTATGAGAGAGAGATTCTGCTTGATTTGTTCAGTATGAGAGAGAGATTCTGCTTGATTTGTTCAGTATGAGAGAGATTCTGCTTGATTTGTTCAGTATGAGAGAGAGATTCTGCTTGATTTGTTCAGTATGAGAGAGAGATTCTGCTTGATTTGTTCAGTATGAGAGAGAGATTCTGCTTGATTTGTTCAGTATGAGAGAGAGATTCTGCTTGATTTGTTCAGTATGAGAGAGATTCTGCTTGATTTGTTCAGTATGAGAGAGAGATTCTGCTTGATTTGTTCAGTATGAGAGAGAGATTCTGCTTGATTTGTTGAGATTCTGCTGGACTTGTTCAGTATGAGAGAGAGATTCTGCTGGACTTGTTCAGCATGAGAGAGAGATTCTGCTGGACTTGTTCAGCATGAGAGAGAGATTCTGCTGGACTTGTTCAGCATGAGAGAGAGATTCTGCTGGACTTGTTCAGCATGAGAGAGAGATTCTGCTGGACTTGTTCAGCATGAGAGAGAGATTCTGCTGGACTTGTTCAGTATGAGAGAGAGATTCTGCTGGACTTGTTCAGTATGAGAGAGAGAGATTCTGCTTGTGGGACAATAGAAATAAAATAAATAGAAAATGTGAATTCAGGAATTTCAGCCTTCATCAAAATGTTTGTTTACATTCTCAGGCCAGCTGGGCGTATCGTTCGACACCGAGGGTGATGGGAACCCCAAACTGTGGTGTGCCCTGAGCGACGGCAAGGTGGTGGTGTTTGATGCAGCCAGCTGGTCCATGCAACAAAGCCAACTTCAAGTAGGCTCTTCACGAGTGGTAAGGGTGTGGACGTGGAACAGGGATGAGACCGCTATTTTAAAAGAAAAGGAAAATTCAAAGGGAGAAGGACAGTTATAGATGTATGAAGAAGCAGTAGTTATTCACTGACCAGTTAATCATCTTTCTGCTTTGACCCATTTGAACTCTATTTAGTGTTTTTGTCCATTAAAATAACTCAAGGGATTCTGCTGCCCCCTGGTGGTGTCTTCAATTTCAGACTTACGTTACCACACTTCCACGTCTTGTGTTCACTTGCTAATTGGAACAAATCTGAGAAAAGCCTGCGGTAATCGAGCTTGCTTCCATGGCTTAAAAAAGCTTCTGGAAAGCCTGTCTGTTTTTTAAACATTTTTCTAATTTAGCCGACGCTCTTATCCAGAGCGACTTACAGTAGTGAGTGCAGACATTTTCATACTGGTCCCCTGTCGAAAACAAATCCACAACCCTGGCATTGCAAGGGCCATGCTCTACCTACTGAGCTACATGGGTTATACATCATAATGGTTAATATCTTCCCAATGTTATTTTATGTTGTTTTCTTCAGAACTGCATGCTGGGAGTAGACCGGCAGCAGGTGTGGATTGGCTCTCAGGATTCCGTCATTTACATAATCAGCACCCGCAGCATGTCCTGTAACAAGCAGCTGACGGACCACCGCAGTGAGGTCACAGGGTTGGCCCTAGGGGAGCGCAGCGAGAAATACAGGTGAGGTGTGACACTGACATGCATCAAACATACAGCTACTACTGGCATCACAGCCATGGAGAGAACCTTCATTTTAGGAGCCTATGATAAAGCCATCAATGAGCAGTCCCAGCTCGAAGTACAATCGAAGACATCCTTTATTTATACCTGGGCTGTGTTCATTAGGCACCAAACAGAAGGAAATGGACTGAAACACAGCAACAATCTGTATAAGAAATGCTCCTTGTTTTGCTCCTGTGTGCCATCCTGAACATAGCCCTGCTGGTTCTGCTTTATGGTATCAGTAACGTTAGTCTTTACCTGTGTGAAGTACTTCCTGTTGCAGCCCCAAGGTGGCGTACTCCTGCAGTGCGGAAGGTACAGTGATGACGTGGGACGTGTCCACACTGCAGGTGAGGAAACAGTTCAGGCTCTCCTGTGACCGTCTCCAGTCCGTTCAGCTCTGCAGTGGAACCCTGTGGTGCTGTAAGTACACATAAAAACATAAAAAATAGTGTACATCAAATGATGAAAATTACTTCTGGCTATATTAGACTTAAGCAATAAGGCCCGAGGAGGTGTGGTATATGGCCAATGTACCACGGCTAAGGGCTGTCCTGATGCACGACACAACGCAGAGTGCCTGGACACAGCCCTTAGCCGTGGTATATTGGCCATATACCACAAATCCATGAGGTGCCTTATTGCTATTTGGTTACCAATGTAATTGGAGCAGTAAAAATAAATTTTTGTCATACCCGTGGTATACGGTCTGATATACCATGGCTGTCAGCCAATCAGCATTCAGGGTTCGAACCACCCAGTTTATAATACTGTATATGACAGATTGATTGTTATAATCGTGGTTGTTATTCCTCCTACATCATTCAGGTGCCAGAGACTGCATTATGGAGGTGTGGAAAAATGGAACGTTGACTCGCAAGATCTCCCTTCCTGAACAGCTCCGTGGCTCCCCCACTGCCTTTAGCAGCTTCCTGCTCTACCAGGAGGTGACTCGTGGTTTATGTGTCTGTAGAAATATAGAAATGAAACAAGCTGAGGCTAGTACTTTTCAGAACCTACCAGGCTGGATGAAATGTTGTTTTTGAAAGGCACTGACTTTGGACCAGAATGTTACCCGGGCTAGTGGAAATCGTGACCTGCTAGCCCGGCTGGCCAGTGTCATGTTTCATCCCTGCATGTATTGTATACATAGTATGTCATGTTTAATATATAGCCTACTGTGCTCAGTGAGGTTTGTGCTACTTTGACATGGTATGGGGGTGATGAAGGAGTGCTGTTGTGTGCTATGTGTTTCAGAAGGAGCAGCTGTGGACGGCCTGTATAGACGTAGGGGAGCTGTGTGTGTGGCACCTCGCGGAGCTCACCAAGCCCTTCCAGAGGATCCAGTTGCCCGACTGTGCAGGTGTCACCTGCCTCATCAAGGTCAAAAACCAGGTGAGACTATCTGCAGACTGCATTGTAGACCGAAAGTTAGGATGCTTCTATTCTACGCTACTGTAGTTTCTATCACAGGGCTTGAGTACTCTACTGTAGTTTCCATAAAAGGGCTTGAGTACTCTACTGTAGTTTCCATTAAAGGGCTTGAGTACTCTACTGTAGTTTCCATTAAAGGGCTTGAGGACTCTACTGTAGTTTCCATTAAAGGGCTTGAGGACTCTACTGTAGTTTCCATTAAAGGGCTTGAGGACTCTACTGTAGTTTCCATTAAAGGGCTTGAGGACTCTACTGTAGTTTCCATTAAAGGGCTTGAGGACTCTACTGTAGTTACTGTAGTTCCATTAAAGGGCTTGAGGACTCTACTGTAGTTTCCATTAAAGGGCTTGAGGACTCTACTGTAGTTTCCATTAAAGGGCTTGAGTACTCTACTGTAGTTTCCATTAAAGGGCTTGAGTACTCTACTGTAGTTTCCATTAAAGGGCTTGAGGACTCTACTGTAGTTTCCATTAAAGGGCTTGAGGACTCTACTGTAGTTTCCATTAAAGGGCTTGAGGACTCTACTGTAGTTTCCATTAAAGGGCTTGAGGACTCTACTGTAGTTTCCATTAAAGGGCTTGAGGACTCTACTGTAGTTTCCATTAAAGGGCTTGAGGACTCTACTGTAGTTTCCATAAAAGGGCTTGAGGACTCTACTGTAGTTTCCATTAAAAGGGCTTGAGGACTCTACTGTAGTTTCCATTAAAGGGCTTGAGGACTCTACTGTAGTTTCCATTAAAGGGCTTGAGGACTCTACTGTAGTTTCCATTAAAGGGCTTGAGGACTCTACTGTAGTTTCCATTAAAGGGCTTGAGGACTCTACTGTAGTTTCCATTAAAGGGCTTGAGGACTCTACTGTAGTTTCCATTAAAGGGCTTGAGGACTCTACTAGACTACTAGATACACGACTTACAGTTCATACTGTATTTAGCTATTCTATTATGTGAAAGTATTCATTAGTCCAAATCAGCTTTGGATCCCCTTCCCGGTTTTCAGCTTAAAAAAATAATAATACACAATACACATTCATAGCACAATGCATTCTGACATGCTGTCCATTGTCAATTTAACATGTCTTATTCAAAACAGATGTGGTTTAATAACCAATAAGAGACATCTTTTACCCTGTCCTGTCAGATCTGGGTTGGCGGCCGTAGCTCGGGGAAGTCCAGGGGGAAGATCTACGTAGTGGATACCCAGCGACACACGGTGGAGAAGGAGCTGGTAGCTCACACAGACTGTGTCCAGGCACTGTGCTCCGCAGAGGACCGCTATGTGCTGAGTGGGGCGGCCCGCGAGGATGGGAAGATAGCCATCTGGAAAGTGGAGTAACTGGAGTGGAAATTCATTACTGCCCCCCGGTGAAGTATTGGGTTCAGAACAGGGTGGTTTTCATTAGGCACCAAAAGGTAGAAAATGGACTGAAACAGAGAGCGGCTACATGGGCCAATAAGAAACACTCTTTTTCGTTTTCTGTTGAAAAAGATTTTGCTACGTTGTGCTCTAATAACCCAGGTTATTGTGAACAGTTGGGAAATGGACTTGTTGTGATTTTAGACTGTCTGTGGATGGATGACTGACCCAAAGACTGACCCAAAGACAAAATAAGGGGTCTTCCTCATGATTGCAAAACCCCCCTCATGGGGGTTTGGTATTGTTGCTCATTAGACTTACAACAACTGAAGTAATTTGTCCAACCTATAGTTAAATACCTTTTTGTTTGTGTTCAGCAGTGTTAACTGCTTATTTTAATGTTAACATCTAAGGGCGAGCCTTGTCTTTTTATATTGGAACTACAGTAGAGATGCATGACAAGTGATTCACAACCATATGAGTATTTTACATTTAATGTATATGTTTTGTTGTTCTAAATCAACCTTTTTGTATGTTTTAATACACAATACTACATTTTTGTATTGTTTACTGGTGTTATTAAACATGTATTATTAAAAATGTATGAATTAAGACTCAATTTATTTGGCTCTGCATGTAACATGACAAACTATTTTCTAAACATTTCAATGAAAAAGTGAAATATTCACTGTAAATAGTAGTTTCATGTGTATTCTGTATATGATTTTGACACCAGGGGGCAGTATAACATCTATTAGCTTTAAATTGACATCCCAGAGCTGACGTCTGTAAACTCAAATCATGAGATTTAACTGACTGAAACCAAGGACTTTCAACATTATTTCTATATAGCAATTTGACTGTGATGCTAAGGCCAGGTGTTTTGGTATAATCTTGGGGATTATAACATTTTAACCCACTTGGCCCATATTCAATCAGATATAATAATTTGTCTGCCTTCATGCAGTACAGTCAGATCTGTATTAAATCCCATTACGGTGGCTACAGGGAAGCCCGTATCTTCATAATCTGAGAATCCTCTCAATCACACCAGCAGATGTCAAAATCATTGAAATCATCATCCAAATGCCAGTGTTCCAATTATAATTCTCCAACTGTCCCCAGCTCCACGAATATAAATCCCTCTCCTCTCTGTGCTTATACAATGCAGCACAGAAACATAATCAGACCACAGTTTTAATTTGGCTGCAGATTGTAAAAAAAAAAAGTGGTTTCCTCAGATTTGGCTGGATTGGAATTTACCCAATGGGTTTCAAATGCCATCTCTTTTACTCATAACTACAAGTTACTTTGAGTTCTAGTAATTGAATCCAGAGCTCTGGAAGACTAATGATGCCTAAAATAGCAGGACTAGATTACACAGTTTATATCCACCGATAAAGTGACAGCAATAAGATTAGTTTAGTCCAACACACACATAGAACAGGTAGGCTCCTCCCATCACAGGCACATTTTACTTCCCAGAAGAACTCCTGTATGTTTGTGGGCAGATGTGTAAACAAAATATACTGTATAAACATGATGTAGGTGGTTATGTGCTGACTGAATACCAAACTGCAACCTATTCCCTGCATCTAGTGCTAATTTAGGCCAGGGCCCAGTTTCCCAAAAGCATCTTATAGCTAATTAGAACTTTAGAACCATAGCATCCTATGGTTCTAAATTGAACTTAGCCTCAAGATGTTATTGGGAAACTGGGCCCTTGTCAAATGTAATGAGCTATAGGAAATAGGATGCCATTTGGGACTGTGTTCAGGTTGATGTTCCTGTAGGTTTTCTCCATATTAGCTAAAAGTGGGGCCATTTTCTATCACTATTTGTATTTACAGTAAATAGCCAAGAAATCTTGAAGATGAAAATGACTGATTTTATTATACCCAGGGAAACTGGATACCACAGAAACGGTACATAACCAATCAAGCAAAGTTATGAAAGATGGCCCTGTGGCACCATTGCCCTGACCTGGGTCTCTGTCATTTTCCTGTTAACCATGAGGTTTGGATGATTCCCTATTCCAAGGGATACTCTGTTTTCAGGTTGTACAGACTTTTAGAACTAACATTGTGTGGGTTGGTGATTGTCAATGACAAATAGGAATCTGCCTCTTATGAGCCAGAACTGAGCGCTGCAGAGTGAACAACCATTTGCTATTTATGAAAAGAATCAGAGAGAGATGTATGTGGCAGTTGAACTGAGAGGGGTTTTTATTGTGTGTGTTTCATATGGATAGAACTCTACTACCATATGCACTGTAGAGACCATCTATTAAATCAATTTGATGGGCAAAATAAATTACTGAGGTAAATGTCTCTGTGTAGTTCAGGAAACGGTGGGTACCGGTAGTTGTATTACGCTAACTGTGATCTGTGCATAGTTCAGGAAACGGTGGGTACCGGTAGTTGTATTACGCTAACTGTGATCTGTGCATAGTTCAGGAAACGGTGGGTACCGGTAGTTGTATTGAACTTGCATTGAGTTTCTCTTTATCAAGAGTCCCCACCATCAGAAATACTGTAGTACACACAATATGGTGTGGGCTGTGGTAACATTATGTTTCCCTATATTGGATAGATACCATAGTTAGAGCACATAATGCATAATAATATAAACTCAGCAAAAAAAGAAACGTCCCTTTTCAGGACCCTGTCTTTCAAAGATAATTCGTAAAAATCCAAATAACTTCACAGATCTTCATTGTAAAGGGTTTAAACACTGTTTCCCATGCTTGTTCAATGAACCATAAACAATTAATGAACATGCACCTGTGGAACGGTCGTTAAGACACAAACAGCTTACAGACGGTAGGCAATTAAGGTCACAGTTATGAAAACGTAGGACACAAAAGAGGCCTTTCTACTGACACTGAAAAACACCACAAGAAAGATGCCCAGGTCCCCTGCTCATCTGCGTGAACGTGCCTTAGGCATGCTGCAAGGAGGCACGAGGACTGCAGATGTGACCAGGACAATAAATTGCAATGTCTGTACTGCGAGAAGCCTAAGACAGCACTACAGGGAGACAGGACGGACAGCTGATCATCCTTGCAGTGGCAGACCACATTTAACAACACCTGCACAGGATCGGTACATCCGAACATCACACCTGCGGTACAGGTACTGGATTGCAACAACAACTGCCCGAGTTACACCAGGAACGCACAATCCCTCCATCAGTGCTCAGACTGTCAGCAATAGGCTTGTAGGCCTGTTGTAAGGCAGGTCCTCACCAGACATCACCGGCAACCGGTCTGGGGCGGTGTGTCACAGCATCATCGGACTGAGCTTGTTGTCATTGCAGGCAATCACAAAGCTGTGCGTTACAGGGAAGACATCCTCCTCCCTCATGTGGTACCCTTCCTGCAGGCTCATCCTGACATGACCCTCCAGCATGATAATGCCACCAGCCATACTGCTCGTTCTGTGTGTGATTTCCTGCAAGTCAGTGTTCTGCCATGGCCAGCGAAGAGCCTGGATCTCAATCCCATTTAGCACGTCTGGGACCTGTTGGATTGGAGTGTGAGGGCTAGGGCCATTCCCCCTATAAATGTCAGTAAACTTGCAGGTGCCTTGGTGGAAGACTGGGGTAACATCACACAGCAAGAACTGGCAAATCTGATGCAGTCTATGAGGGGGAGATGCACTGCAGTACTTAATGCAGCTGGTGGCCACACCAGATACTGACTGTTACTTTTGATTTTGACCCCCCCTTTGTTCAGGGATGCATTATTCCATTTCTGTTAGTCACATGTCTGTGGAACTTGTTCAGTTCATGTCTCAGTTGTTGAATCTTATGTTCATACAAATATTTACACATGTTAAGTTTACTGAAAATAAACACAGTTGACATTGAGAGGACGTTTATGTTATTTATCTAAAGGGACTTATAGTCATACATTTTTAACATATAGGTAGTCCCAGGAATCAAACCCACTATCCTGGTGTTACAAGCACCATGCTATACCAACTGAGCTACAGAGGACCACATACCACATTTAGGACTGACGATAAGCATTGAATCACTACTGTAATGACAAGATACCAGTCATGCACTTTCTTTTTACGGTGGCAATACAACAAAACACCCAACGTTGTGATTTCCAGAACGGAGAATCAGTGTGAGCGTCAGGTTACCAGTGAACAGGTGCTCCTTGCCTTGCACCCCTCTGATGTGGGGGAAGGGTTGGGGTGGTGTGGGAGTGGTTCCTGGTTGGGGCAGTACTGGGTTCCTGGTTGGGGTACAGGGGTGATGCAATCACTAAATGGTAGCCCTTTTCGTTGACACATTGTCCTCAGGTAACTTGACTCCACGCCATGCCCACAGTGTTCTTCCCAAAGCACAGATCATGTTATATTCTGATGGTAGGGTTGGAGTGGGGAAATGTGACCCCAGAGCCCAGAAGCGACTTTATGGGCAACTCCTACTACTAGAGATGGAACATCAAACTGGTGGTGTGTGTAGAGACTTGGATCCCAATGGAAGGAGTGTAGACAGCTACAAGTAGTATGACAATGACATTGGTCATTCAGTCAAATATACAGTGCATTTTGAAAGTATTCAGACCACTAGATTTTTCCCACATTTTGTTACGTTGCAACCTTATTTTCTATAATTAATTAAATAGTTTTTTCCCCCTCAAATCTACACACACACACACACACACACACAGTACCCCATAATGACCAAGCAAAAACAGGTCAATTAATACAAAAAATGTATTACAAATAAAAACAGAAATATCACATTTACATAATATTCAGACCCTTTACTCAGTACTTTGTTGAAGCACCTTTGACAGCGAATGAAGCCTAAAGTCTTCTTGGGTATGACGCTACAAACTTGGCACACCTGTATTTGAGGAGTTTCCCATTATTCTCTGCAGATCCTTTCAAGCTCTGTCAGGTTGGATGGGGAGCGTCACTTCACAGTTATTTTCAGGTCTCTCCAGAGATTATCAAATGGGTTCAAGTCCGGGCTCTGGCTGGGCTACTCAAGGACATTGAGACTTGTCCCGAAGCCACTCCTGTGGTGTTTTGGCTGTGTGCTTAGGGTCGTTGTCCTTTTGGAAGGTGAATCTTCACCCCAGTCTGAGGTCCGTAGCAGGTTGTCATCAAGGATCTCTCTGTACTTTGCTCCGTTCATATTTCCCTCAATCCTGACTAGTGTCGCAGTGTCCCAGTCCCTGCCACTGAAAAAAATCCCCACAGCATGATGCTGCCACCACCATGCTTCACCGTAGGGATGGTGCCAGGTTTCCTCCAGACATGACGGTTGGCATTCAGCCCAAAGGGTTCAATCTTGGTTTCATCAGACCAGAGAATCTTGTTTTTCATGGTCAAAAAGTCAAAAAGTCCTTTAGGTGCCTTTTGGCAAACTCCAAGCGGACTGTCATGTGCCTTTTACTGAGGAGTGACTTCCGTCTGGCCACTCTACCATAAAGGCCTGATTGGTGGAGTGCTGCAGAGATGGTTGTCCTTCTGGAAGGTTCTCTCATCTCTGCAGAGCAACTCTGGAGCTCTGTCAGAGTGACCATCAGGTTTTTGGTCACCTCCCTGAACAAGGCACTTCTCTCCCGATTGCTCAGTTTGGCCAGGCGGCCAGCTATAGGAAGAGTCTTGGTGGTTCCAAACTCTTCCTTTTAAGAATGATGGAGGCCATTGTGTTCTTTAAAGCTGCAGAAATGTTTTGGTACCCTTCCTCAGATCTTTGCCTCACCATAGTCCTGTCTCAGAGCTCTACGGACAATTCCTTCAACCTCATGGCTTGGTTTTTGCTCTGACATGCACTGTCAACTGTGGGACCTTGTACAGTATATTATGTCCAATCAATTGAATTTACCACAGGTGGACTCCAATCAAGTTGTAGAAAATCTCAAGGATGATCAATGGAAACAGGATGCACCTGAGCTCAATTTCGAGTCTCATAGCAAAGGGTCTGAATACTTATGTAAATAAGGTATTTCTGTTGATTATTTTTTATACACTTGCAAAAATGTCTAAAAACCTGTTTTCGCTTTGTCATTATGGGGTGTTGTGTGTAGATTTCCGAATGCACTGACTATAAATACACGCAACCTCACAAATGACATAATTAAATATGAACAAAATAAAACTGACCTATAAAAATACAATTAAGTAACATCAAATTAAATCAAATCAAATCAAATGTATTTATATAGCCCTTCGTACATCAGCTGATATCTCAAAGTGCTGTACAGAAACCCAGCCTAAAACCCCAAACAGCAAGCAATGCAGGTGTAGAAGCACGGGATGTTCAGAGACAGCATCAAGAGATGTTTTATTGTCACATACACAGCTATGTTTAAAATAGTACAGTACATAAGATTATTATTACATTATTAGCTGACGGTGCAGAAGGTCATTTGCAATATTGTCTGAAAGAAATTCACATCATAGACTACACAGTGACTTCAGGTGCACTCGTTTTGAAGTTTTAGAACCTTACATTGTAGCCTTTGATGTCACATGTCACACAATTAGTGCATATGGGCACCACACAATGTATCACCTTGACTTGAAACACGAAACATTTGAAGTAGAATAATGTTTCAAAGAGATACTTGAGGTTTGTCAGTATGAATGTTGTCTGAGTGTGTGGGGCATTGGCTGCTACAGTTTGTGTAGTTGGGAGTTTAGTTGCTTCAACTATAGGCTAGTTGAACCTGGGTCTGTGCTCTCTGAAATCCTTGAGACCTTCCTACCCCATTGAAGTTGACGTTTAAAATGGTCAAGGTTATATAAGGGTTATGATTAAGGTTAGGCTACGGGTATGAGTTAAGATTAGGGTTTAGTGTGAGCACGTCCCAAGGATCCCGGATAGCACTGACCTTGTTTCAGCGTGTCAGCCATATTGGAATGCTCTGCTCAGGATGGGAAGTACAGAACTAGGCGTAGTAGGCGAGACTGGAGTGGTGGGCAGAGAAAGGAGAGCGCACGAACCACTAAGCAACTTCAGTTTTTGAAGGATTTAAAACTCATATAAACGAGGAATTACACCGGTAAACTAAAGTGAATTGTCCGACACGCGAATTGGATAGGCCAAAGTGAGTACGGTTATGTTTCTTATATTATATCCTGATGTATAATGTAGGCGACTTCCAGGCGAAGTGTGTGTGATGGAGCGTCTGCTTTGCCTACACATTGACGTTTCCTCCCATAAAATTACAAGTTGTTTTCCTTATCACCCATCTTTCTGTTGAAGATGTCTAGATAATATGTCGTTCTCAATCATTGTGTTGTCTATCAATTGATACTTCATCGCAATAACGAAAGCATATCACACATGTAGCCCATTCAATTTAGAAATGATATTCTGGTCGTCATTCATTAAATCTTTAGGAAAGTATGTTAATCGGAGTCTCCACAAATTGTTGTGTGTGTGTGTGTGTGTGTGTGTGTGTGTGTGTGTGTGTGTATATGTGTATATATATATATATGAAACAATGTCTCCCAATATGCTCATAAAGTCTTCATTCGTAAATTCCCATAGTTTATGTCTATTTTGTATTCCATGATTGTCTGTGTATTCAGGTTATATCTTTCTGAAATATATCGTTTGTATGTTGTAGCTAGGTAACCAAGCTTATGGATGTTTCCTGAAGATTTGGGTTGTTAATTACACCCTTGTGAAGCGTATTACATTTGGATATTGGCGTGGCATTTCTTGTTGTTGTTGTTGTTACTGTTTATACTACTGTAAACCCGAGGCTCTGGAAATTAAATTACACTGAAGTCCTGTATTTTTAGGACCAGTAAGTTATTTTTTATTTTTATTTCACCTTTATTTAACCAGGTAGGCCAGTTGAGAACAAGTTCTGAGGGTAAAGATACAGTGTAATCACATATTGTCCAAGTTACAACTTTTAATTTATACATGTATGACTCAATATCTGAAGTTGTTGAAAGGCTGCCATAATATTGTGTTCATGTTGTTGAGTATCCATTCCCAATGTTTTTCAAGGACATTCCAAATATCTACTTGTCTGCTTGAGACTTACAAGAAACTTTTGTATCGAGTGAGAAGGTGGGACAGTGTTGCCCTTAGGGCCTGTATTTACCAAGTGTCTCAGAGTAGGAGTGCTGATCTGGGATCAGGTTCTCCCTGCCCATAATAACCTGCAATATTATTATCTAAAAGGCAATACAGATCCTAGATCAGAACTCCCACTCTGAGACACTAAAATACAGGCCCAGATCCACTACTTTTAAAGTACACTTTCAGAGCCAGGAAGGCAGATTTAGACAGACTTCTTAATGATGACACAAACACTTGACAGTTTGTAATCTAATGGGCTGGCAGTGATAAGGGGAATTAAATTAAACATAAAGGCATTGATTGGAGTCATAAATTGCTTGATTAATTGAATTAATTGACAAGACTCCCAGAGGCCTCTCTCTGTTTGTCTGTCTGTCCGTGTGTGAGTGTGTGAGCATGTTACATTTTCAACTGTGTAGGCCTAGGCCTAACCTTGCTTAGAGCCACCTCAGGCAAGTTCTATTCACAGGCTCTATTCTACTTCCTCCCAACTTATTCTGCCTAGTGTTGTTTTAGCTACAGAGGAAGAGGAGCTGCCTAGTGTTGTTTTAGCTACAGAGGAAGAGGAGCTGCCTAGTGTTGTTTTAGCTACAGAGGAAGAGGAGCTGCCTAGTGTTGTTTTAGCTACAGAGGAAGAGGAGCTGCCTAGTGTTGTTTTAGCTACAGAGGAAGAGGAGCTGCCTAGTGTTGTTTTAGAGGATGAGGAGCTGCCTAGTGTTGTTTTAGCTACAGAGGAAGAGGAGCTGCCTAGTGTTGTTTTAGCTACAGAGGAAGAGGAGCTGCCTAGTGTTGTTTTAGCTACAGAGGAAGAGGAGCTGCCTAGTGTTGTTTTAGCTACAGAGGAAGAGGAGCTGCCTAGTGTTGTTTTAGCTACAGAGGAAGAGGAGCTGCCTAGTGTTGAGGAAGAGGAGCTGCCTAGTGTTGAGGAAGAGGAGCTGCCTAGTGTTGTTTTAGAGGATGAGGAGCTGCCTAGTGTTGTTTTAGCTACAGAGGAAGAGGAGCTGCCTAGTGTTGAGGAAGAGGAGCTGCCTAGTGTTGTTTTAGAGGATGAGGAGCTGCCTAGTGTTGTTTTAGCGACAGAGGAAGAGGAGCTGCCAAGTGTTGTTTTAGCTACAGAGGAAGAGGAGCTGCCTAGTGTTGTTTTAGCTACAGAGGAAGAGGAGCTGCCTAGTGTTGTTTTAGCTACAGAGGAAGAGGAGCTGCCTAGTGTTGTTTTAACTACAGAGGAGATGAGCTGCCTAGTGTTGTTTTAGCTACAGAGGAAGAGGAGCTGCCTAGTGTTGTTTTAACTACAGAGGGAGATGAGCTGCCTAGTGTTGTTTTAGAGGAAGAGGAAGAGGAGCTGCCTAGTGTTGTTTTAGCGACAGAGGAAGAGGAGCTGCCTAGTGTTGTTTTAGCTACAGAGCAAGAGGAGCTGCCTAGTGTTGTTTTAGCTACAGAGCAAGAGGAGCTGCCTAGTGTTGTTTTAGCTACAGAGGAAGAGGAGCTGCCTAGTGTTGTTTTAGCGACAGAGGAAGAGGAGCTGCCTAGTGTTGTTTTAGCTACAGAGGAAGAGGAGCTGCCTAGTGTTGTTTTAGCTACAGAGCAAGAGGAGCTGCCTAGTGTTGTTTTAGCTACAGAGGAAGAGGAGCTGTGTCTAAAGCAGCAGCTGTGACAGGAAGGACAATGCAACAATGTTCTCCAGTTGTACTGCTGCATTCTGCTTTAGATTGGCCAGGATGTAGCCTACACACACACACACACACACTCTCTCACACCGTCCCTCAGGATTCTGGAGGAAAACGCCTTTTTCCTCTACTCAGAGGCAGCAGTTTCATAGTGTGTGTGTGTGAGAGAGAGATTGTGAAGAGAGAGAGGAGTTGATGTGCTGTGATGCAGCTGTGGCTATTATGTGATTTGTTGTTGCTTTTTGACCTGATGATCTAAGTGTGGTGGTGATAAAGAACATGTTTCTCAAACAAAGGTATTAGGGGGTAGGTCTGCTCTGCTGTTGGCATGTATAATAGACACGTTGGAGTTCCAGCCTCAGATCCATAAACCATAATTACAGAGTGTGTGTGCCCATTTCAAACACATTTAAAAAATATATATAATAAAAATGTTGGGTCAGAAGTTTAAATGACAGCTTAATCTGGTGTATTAATTCCACTGGTTCGACAGGCAGCATGGTGCAGTTCACTCCCAGTTGAATTGACTCCAGGTTCCCTCAGATTACAGTGTGTGTTGTGCTTCATAACGGTGTGCACTCATAACTCTTTGAACTCTCTCTGTGAGGATGGATGGACATATCTGAGTTGATTGAAAACAACATCAACTGTTTTCAGTCTCTATGTAAGTGTGTGTGTGTGTGTGTGTGTGTGAGATCGTCCTCTATTATAACTGCAGTGTTCCCTGGGATAGCCTAGCAGTATAATGTTGAATTACTAATGTCAAGGATGCCTCTGATTGCTATGTTGGCGCTCACTGAACTGTCATTTTAAGTTAATGGGTATGTTCCTCTGCCAAGACTTCTGGGTGCAAAATTCTGTGAACTTTCAATAAATTCCTCAGTATTCCTGAAATCCCATTTCGTAATCAGGAAGGAATAAGCAGGAAATCCGGAATCCTCCAACCAGGATTTCTGGAAAACCAGGGAATTTATTGAAAGTTCATGGAATTTTGCATCCCTAGACAGACACTGCTGAAGCATGCCAGCTCTTACAAAGCCTGGATAGGTATTTTACATTGCCATACCTATAATCTGGTGCCTGACTGCACAGTTGATGACGTCACACGCAACTATTGGGGCGTAGACAGGGGCGTACTGTTAAATTCAGACCTAGATCTGTGTCCTTAATGGCAACCTATTCCCTATGTAGTGCACTACTTTTGACCAGGACCCATAAGGCTCTGGTCAGAATTAGGATAGTATGTAGGGAAAAGGGTGCTATTTTGGACGTAGGCCTTGTCGTCTGCAGTTTCTGGGAGATCAGGTGTTGTTCAGCCATTCATAATACATTTAACACACACAGTCATGCTACTAATACGATATGACCTTAAGTCAAAGCATCACCTTTCACTGGTGGCGAGGAGAATGTTACATTACTTAGAAATATGTCTGATTTGTGTGTGGTCCTGTGGTGTATTTCTAAGCATTGTGGGGATGTTGGTATGCCTCTTTCCATTCAAATCATTGTCTAAATATTTTTTAAATAAAAATGGTTCCACATGTCCCTGGTCTGAACTTCTCTGTTAGGCATTATGTTGTGGTTTAGATCAGGGATGGGCAACTCCAGTCCTCGGAGTGGTGTCACATCCCCCCCCCCATCCCTAGCAAACACAGCTGGTTTAAACGAATTGCATTCTAAACTGAAGATCATGATTAGTTTGTTATTGGAGTCATGTGTGTTCGCTGGGCAAAAGTGTGACACCAATCAGGCCCACAAGGACTGGAGTTGCCCATCCCTGGTTTCGATTAATACAGTAATGTTAATCCTGTACACATTTAATCTACGTCAATGAACATAGACAAACCTAACTACCTCCAGGTCCTTTTCCATGACTGGGTTATTTTGAAAGGGGCTAAAAATGCAGCAAATGTAATTGGGGGACCTAAAGTCAACCCAACTACTACAGTCGTCTACACTACCCTACACTCTATGGGCTGACTATGTTAGGCCTCAAGCTAAAGGTCCCAGTGTTCTCTCTCTGGCTGTCCCAAATGGAACCCTATTCCTTACATAGGGCACTTGTCACGGTCGTCCTCCTCTTCATCTGAAGAGGAGAGGCGAGAAGGATCGGAGGACCAAAATGCAGCGTGATACGTGTTCATCATTAATTTTAATAAAGAAAACACTGAACACTGAAACCCTATAAATCAAATCAAATCAAATCAAATTTTATTTGTCACATACACATGGTTAGCAGATGTTAATGCGAGTGTAGCGAAATGCTTGTGCTTCTAGTTCCGACAATGCAGTAATAACGAGCAAGTAATCTAACTAACAATTCCAAAAAAACTACTGTCATACACAGTGTAAGGGGATAAAGAATATGTACATAAGGATATATGAATGAGTGATGGTACAGAGCAGCATAGGCAAGATACAGTAGATGATATCGAGTACAGTATATACATATGAGATAAGTATGTAAACCAAGTGGCATAGTTAAAGTGGCTAGTGATACATGTATTACATAAGGATGCAGTCGATGATATAGAGTACAGTATCAACGTATGCATATGAGATGAACAATGTAGGGTAAGTAACATTATATAAGGTAGCATTGTTTAAAGTGGCTAGTGATATATTTACATCATTTCCCATCGATTCCCATGATTAAAGTGGCTGGAGTAGAGTCAGTGTCATTGACAGTGTGTTGGCAGTAGCCACTCAATGTTAGTGGTGGCTGTTTAACAGTCTGATGGCCTTGAGATAGAAGCTGTTTTTCAGTCTCTCGGTCCCAGCTTTGATGCACCTGTACTGACCTCGCCTTCTGGATGGCAGCGGGGTGAACAGGCAGTGGCTCGGGTGGTTGATGTCCTTGATGATCTTTATGGCCTTCCTGTAGCATCGGGTGGTGTAGGTGTCCTGGAGGGCAGGTAGTTTGCCCCCGGTGATGCGTTGTGCAGACCTCACTACCCTCTGGAGAGCCTTACGGTTGAGGGGGGTGCAGTTGCCATACCAGGCGGTGATACAGCCCGCCAGGATGCTCTCGATTGTGCATCTGTAGAAGTTTGTGAGTGCTTTTGGTGACAAGCCGAATTTCTTCAGCCTCCTGAGGTTGAAGAGGCGCTGCTGCGCCTTCCTCACGATGCTGTCTGTGTGAGTGGACCATACAAAAACAATAACCGAAATAACAACCGTGAAGCTAATGCGAGCTGCGCTGAAACAAGCAATCAACATAGACAATCACCCACAAACAAACAGTGCAACCCAGGCTACCTAAGTATGATCCTCAATCAGAGACAACTAATGACACCTGCCTCTGACCCACGCCCTGACCATACTAAATAATGACAAAACAAAGGAAATAAAGGTCAGAACGTGACAGCACTACTATGACCATAGCCTTATGGGGACTGGGAGTGGAGGGCTGTGGAGGCTGGTCATGTTCAGTCGGGAGAAAGATGTTTTTTTTTTTTAAACACAGAGGTACTAGTTTAACAGAAATTGTGTAATAAGATCACAGATGTTTTGTTTCCCGTTGCAAAATATTTAGCTGTGGTGTGCTTGTCCAGGGACACGACAGAAATGGGTGCCGTTGGAGGTACTGGGGGACTGGAGTTGGGAACCACTGTGCCAGTGGACACTCCCCCAGCCCGGACTGCAGTGGCCTTAGCAGGCAGGATGAAGGACCGGAAGAGGAAAACAAACAAAGCAAACAGACTGCCAGCTATTCTCTTCCATCCAGGGGATTGGGATCTAAGCAGAGCACCTCAGGGACCACAGAGTAGCCTGGGTAACTGGTGAGGAGAGATATACCCCCGCTAGCATTTCTCGTTGCTTTTTTTTAGTGGTCACAAATGCAGCACACACCCTGTAGGTCAACTCCCTCTGAAGGTAAATAGAAAACAAGTTACAGTAGGCAGTCAGATCTGTTTTTTACATTTACAGGAGGCATCACCAGAGAAAGCTTATAGTATATAGGCACATCTGGGTTTTTTTAACATGGTAGACCATTGCAAAGTGTCTTCCGGCTGTAGTGGAAAGACAATAGTCATTACTTAGCCTAGTTGGGGACTGTATAGTACAGCTCACCCATAGTCAGTGTATCGGCTATTTGAGACAGTGAAAGGCCATACAAGAAGGCTCAGGTGGTCAGTCAGAAACCCAGAGGATACTTGAGACCTGTACTGTATGTGTCCGGAATCAGAGTCTATCTTTAGCTAGCTGCCTGGCTGGCTTCTCAGAACTTCTGTTCCACTGGAAGGCAAGGACCACCCAGCCCCAGCCTCACTGTCATGCTGCCTGTCTGTCTGTGGACCAGGGGTGAGTCTGACTGTCATGCTGTCTGTCTGTGGATCAGGGGTGAGACTGACTCATGCTGCCTGTCTGTCTGTGGATCAGGGGTGAGTCTGACTCATGCTGCCTTTCTGCCTGGTTTAGGGGTGAGTCTGACTGTCATGCTGTCTGTCTATGGATCCGGGGTGAGTCTGACTGTCATGCTGCCTTTCTGCCTGGTTTAGGGGTGAGCCTGACTGTAATGCTGTCTGGATCAGGGGTGAGTCTGACTGTCATGCTGTCTGTCTGTGGATCAGGGGTGAGTCTGACTGTCATGCTGTCTGTCTGTGGATCAGGGGTGAGTCTGACTGTCATGCTGTCTGTCTGTGGATCAGGGGTGAGTCTCACTGTCATGCTGCCTTTCTGCCTGGTTTAGGGGTGAGTCTGACTGTCATGCTGTCTGTCTTTCTGGATTAGGGGTGAGTCTCACTGTCTTGCTGCCTGTCTGTCTGAATCAGGGGTGAGTCTCACTCATGCTGTCTTTCTGGATCAGGGGTGAGTCTGACTGTCATGCTGTCTGGATCAGTGGAGAGTGTATCCCTGGGTAGGGCTTTGACGATCATGGTACTTTGTCAGTCGGTGATTGTTAAGCAAAAACTGCCATTCTCATGGTATTGACCGTTAATTAACATAAACACATGTATCATCTCCTGGCGTTCATGCACAGCCTACAACCTACTGATGCAGACCTTTGGAATATCTACATTTTAAAAAGTCTAATAAATCCATGTAATATAGCCTACACCCTCACAATAAATCCATTATTTATTTTAGACTGGTCTAAAGAAACATGATATTAAGAAAATGTAGTCTATTTCAGAATAACAGAATAGTATACTCTGAGTTGTCGTTATGTTAGGTCCTGATCTGACTATGACATATGGCTGTGGGCTACAATAGTTCATTTAGCAGACAAGATTTGCTTAGAATTCCGTAGCATTATTTTATAGTATTAATAAGAATACAATTGAACAAAGCTGAATAAAATAGAAAGGATATTTTCTCCAAATGATTACAGAGGGAGTGTGCACATGCGTCTATTCTGTGTTGAGTAGTTAACAAAGAAATGAGCGCTGCTCTGTTTCTTGTGCAGGCTGTACACACTTCATCAGTCTCTCATTCACAATATGACAAGCACTTGATAATACCTCGAATTTCCCCGGTGGCATTCCCCTTGTGTGGCATTAATGCCCTCTAAAAAAATCCATGCCTTGTGGCCATTGTGCCCTTGGGCTGAATATAATCATTTTAATTCCCTTCTCTCGGTTGCCAATTGCCGTGCTCCGAAGCAGCTCTCACTCACATGGCTCTCTCAGATATCTCAATTCTTATTAGCCAATGCCCGTCATGTGATCGGGTCCTTCTCACAGGCATCTCAGCTCTGAATTAGGCTACAAGTGAAGACCGACACATCGGGGATGCAACTGATCGGGTCCTTCTCACAGGCATCTCAGCTCTGAATTAGGCTACAAGTGAAGACCGACACATCGGGGATGCAACTGCTTCCTCCTTATTGAATTCCGAGGCGCATATTGAAGATGTTAGAAATGTCCATATTTCATCAGCCAACAAGATGAGTAGGCCTAACAAACCGCAAAAACACTAGCCTATGTCAATCTACTATACAAAAGTTGATCTATTCTATTGATCAAGTTGTCCTTCTGGGCGAGAAAGGAATATTCCAAACATACTCTGGGACCGTTGTGGGATGTGATGGATCTCAAATGAATACAACCACTAGCATCAACAAAAACATTTTTTAAAGCAATGAGGCTGATGCAACAGATCAGAACGTTTAGCTTAATGTTGATAAACTATTAGGCTATTTCTTCACAGTATAAGCGCAGAACTGTACACACTGCAGTAGACCTAATAGAACGAATTTTCCAAAATGCAATCAATTAGCAGGAAAATACTGTTCTCAAAAGTGACTGCAAATGCAATTATGCATGTAATGCTTTATTATAAAGGTGAATTTTTATGGTGAAAATGATTTTCCCAAAACATGAAACTCACACGCTGCTTATGTATCCCAGTTAGGCTCTATACCCCTTGTAAAGTGGATTAATGTGCTTAAAATTAAGAAATGATTTGGCCACTTTAGTTGTGATACAAACCTTATCAAATGCTACATGAGGTGTGTGACTGTGATTTGAAAAAGGGCATGCAATGTTTCTTGCAATCATTCACAAGTGATAATATTGCCACCCATCAGACTATTCTTGATTACTTTTTTATTTTATTTATTTAACTCTATTTAACTAGGCAAGTCATTTAAGAACAAATTATTATTTACAATGACGGCCTACCTCCGGCCAAACCCAGACGATGCTGGGCCAATTGTTGATTTTTATATATATTTGTAATAATGACAATTACAAAAATACTGAATGAACAATGATCCCTTTTATTTTAACTTAATATAATACATAAATAAAATCTATTTTGTCTCAAATAATGTTCAATTTGGTTTAAATAATGCAAAAACAGTGTTGGAGAAGAAAGTAAAAGTGCAGTATGTGCCATGTAAAAAAGTTCTCAGACCTTGAGAACATATGAAAGCTGGTGGTTCAATATTCCCAGTTCCTCAATATTCCCAGTTCTTCAATATTCCCAGTTAAGAAGTTTTAGGTTGTAGTTATTATAGGAATTATGACGCGTCGACTATTTCTCTCTATACCATTTTGTATTTCTTATGCCTTTGACTAATGGATGTTCTTATAGGCACTTTAGTATTGCCAGCCTAATCTCAGGAGTTGATAGGCTTGAAGTCATAAACAGCGCTGTGCTTCAAGCATTGCTTAGAGCTGCTTGCAAACGCATTAAAGTGCTGTTTGAATAAATGCTTACGAGCCTGCTGGTGCCTACCACCGCTCAGTCAGACTGGTACATCAAATCATAGACTTCATTATAATATAATAAACACACAGAAATACAAGCCTTTGGTCATTAATAGGGTCAAATCCGGAAACAAACTTTTCGATAAAACAAAACGTTTATTCTTTCAGTGAAATACGGAACCATTCCATATTTTGTCGAATGGGTGGCAACCCTAAGTCTAAATATCGCTGTTACATTGCACAACCTTCAATGTTATGTCATAATTATGTAAAATTCTGGCAAATTAATTACGGTCTTTGCTAGGAAGAAACACCGTTTGCAATGAGCCAGGCAGCCCAAACTGTTGCATATACTCTGACTCTGCTGGCACTGAACGCAAGAGAAGTCACACAATTTCCCTAGTTAATATTGCCTGCTAACCTGGATTTCTTAATCTAAATATGCAGGTTTAAAAAAATATACTTCTGTGTATTGATCGTAAGAAAGGCATTGATGTTCATGGTTAGGTACATTTGTGCAATGAATGGGCTTTTGTTAAATCATCACCCACGAAGTTGAAGTAGGCTGTGATTCAATGATAAATTAACAGGCACTGCATTGATTATATGCAACGCAGGACAAGCTAGTTAACTACACATGGTTGATGATATAACTAGGTTAACTAGTGATTATGTGAAGATTGATTGTTTTTTTATAAGATAAGTTTAATGCTAGCTAGCAACATACCTTTGCTCCTTGCAGGCACAAGGTCATTTTGACGCTGCACTCACGTAACAAGTGGTCAGCCTGCCACGCAGTTTCCTCGTGGATTGCAATTTAATCAGCCATAATCGGTGTCCAAAAAGGCTGATTACAGATTGTTATGAAAACTTGAAATCGGCCTTAATTAATCGTCCATAGCGAATGTTTCATTTTCTGACAGGTAGGCTATACTCCTGTTGTAAAGTGAAGCAATGTGCTGAATATTAGGAAAGTTGAGAAATAAATATAGTAGGCCTAGTCTATAGGAAGCTAATGGGATCCTCCTCTTTTTAATAGAGGCCATCAAAACTCTTGTTTTCTCACACTGTTGCATAGCCTATAGAAATGTTGCGCAACATGAGCTCATCGATAACATTTGCATTGACAATAGTGCTGAGTACCAGGCCGTCAGCAGCATCAAAGTGCAGTTTTGGATAAGCCTAGTTACCGTGACTACACGGTCATGTGGATTTTGACTGCAGTCATGACTTGTGACCGCCAGTAATACAGTCACCATAACAGCACTACTCCTGACTTCATGTGCTGCTGCTGTAGGGAGAGGGTGTTGCCTAGAAAACCAAAGACTTGTTTGCTACAACAACTTGCTTGTTTCAGCAAGGAGAAACAACGTTTCATCACGTTGTAAAGAGTCCATGTTACTACGGAAACAGACTCAACCGCACGAACCGCACGGCCTTCCCGTCGTCAGTTAACTGTTCGCTCCACCAAAAAAAACAGTTATGACGGTTATTTTATCATGACGGACCTCATCCTTAAACGTCGGTTACATAGTTATACGGTAACTGTGCCAGCCACATCCCTGGGTCTCTACTCCAGGTCCAGATATATTTTCCAGGCTGTGCTTTGAACAGCAATACAATATGGGGTCAACACACTCCCTCTGTCTGCCCAACTATTCCTGACATTTGTCCAGGTTGGTTGGAGAAGTATGTGCAGAATGTTGTGGTCGACAAACACCAATGACTTCTAATAGTTTTCCTACAGTTGTACTGTAGTATACTGTAGGTCTCTGTAGTATACTGTCAGTCTTTGTGGTATACTGTAGGTCTCTAGTATACTGTAGGTCTCTGTAGTATACTGTAGGTCTCTGTAGTATACTGTAGGTCTCTGGGGTATACTGTAGGTCTCTGGGGTATACTGTAGGTCTCTGTGATATACTGTAGGTCTCTGCAAAATCCTGTAGGTCTCTGGTATACTGTAGGTCGCTGTAGTATACTGTAGATCTCTGTAGTATACTGTCAGTCTTTGTGGTATACTGTAGGTCTCTAGTATACTGTCGGTCTCTGTGGTATACTGTCGGTCTCTGTGGTATACTGTAGGTCTCGGTGGTATACTGTAGTTGTACTGTAGTATACTGTAGATCTCTGTAGTATACTGTCAGTCTTTGTGGTATACTGTCAGTCTATGTGGTATACTGTAGGTCTATGTGGTATACTGTAGGTCTCAGTAGTATACTGTTGGTCTCTAATATACTGTTGTTCTCTGTGTTATACTGTAGGTCTCTGTAGTATACTGTATGTCTCTGTGGTATATTGTAGGTCTCTAGTATACTGTAGGTCTCTAGTATACTGTAGGTCTCTGTAGTATACTGTAGGTTTCTGTAGGTTTCTGTAGTACACTGTAGGTCTCTAGTATACTGTAGGTCTCTAGTATACTGTAGGTATCTGTAGTATACTGTATGTCTCTGTAGTATTTCTGTAGGTCTCTAGTATACTGTAGGTTTCTGTAGTATCCTGTAGTATCATGTATGTCTCTGTAGTATACTGTAGGTCTCTGTGGTATACTGTAGTATCCTGTAGTATACTCTTGGTCTCTGTGGTATACTGTATGTCTCTGTAGTATACTGTAGGTCTCTAGTATACTGTAGGTCTGTAGGTGTCTGTAGTACACTGTAGGTATCTGTAGTACACTGTAGGTATCTGTAGTACACTGTAGGTATCTGTAGTACACTGTAGGTCTCTGTAGTATACTGTAGGTATCTCTAGTATACTGTAGGTCTGTAGTACACTGTAGGTGTCTGTAGTACACTGTAGGTGTCTGTAGTATACTGTAGGTCTGTAGTACACTGTAGGTGTCTGTAGTACACTGTAGGTGTCTGTAGTATACTGTAGGTGTCTGTAGTATACTGTAGGTATCTCTAGTATACTGTAGGTCTGTAGTACACTGTAGGTATCTCTAGTACACTGTAGGTATCTGTAGTATTCTGTAGTACACTGTAGGTATCTGTAGTATACTGTAGTTATCTCTAGTATACTGTAGTTATCTCTAGTATACTGTAGGTATCTCTAGTATACTGTAGGTCTGTAGTACACTGTAGGTATCTCTAGTACACTGTAGGTATCTGTAGTATACTGTAGTACACTGTAGGTATCTGTAGTATACTGTAGTTATCTCTAGTATACTGTAGGTATCTCTAGTATACTGTAGGTCTCTTTTGACCCGTAGAAAAAGAATTGCTCGTCTTGACACACTCTGTCTTAATAGAACAGCATTTCCTCCACTCCACAGGTTCTAACCTACTGCTATTCTATGCATTTTGGAGATTTGACGTGAGTGTTAAAACAAAGATACATACACTGTTGCACTTCCTATCCTGCTATCCCATATCCTCAATAGAGCCCTCCCATTGGAAACAGTAGTGGCTTGACTGTAAATAAACAGAGATAAATAAACAGAGATGGTCAACAAACAGACTGGTCAACAACACCAGAGTCCAGCCCTTGCTCTCTCGCTCCTCATTCCACTGTGTGCCATCCATCCACCCATCCCACAGAAGAGAGGAGCAAGACTCATTTCCTGACATTTTACTGGGCCACATAAGGGGGATAGGGGGGGGTAAAGAAGTAAACCAGTGTTTGCTCTGGTTTATGCAGAAATTAGCCATATAACATATTGGTAAAATTATTTGTTATATTTAAAAAAAAATATATATATATATATATATATATATATATATATATGGCCCAATATGTTCAAATAATTTTAACAAATAATTTTACCAATATGTTATATGCATGGTCCATATTATCAGGTATGCTATCAGCAATATCACCTGTAGCCAAGCGATGCAGCATGAGGTTGTCTATCTGCTTGTAATCCCATTGGGCTAGTCATAAGTAGAGTCCTGCATCAGGTCAGATACCCATGGGTGAGCTGCAAAAAAACAAACAGCTGGCGGGTGGAATGAAAACATTTTTTCGCGGTTCAGAACAATTACATTGCCGGTCGGAATTTAATTTTTTTTTTTTAATCCAGATAATGCAGTTTTTAAATACCCAGGAACTTGTTGTGTTGCGAATTCCATTCTGTTAGCAGCAAGGCAGACATAAGGCTACCAGCCACGCAGACCTATTTGTTTTTGACAATTCTGTTATCAGTTAGTTATTGCATTAATTCAGGCTTTTGTTTATTATACCATACGCAGGCCATATAAAGTGTAAACCGGTTGGTTGGTAAACGTTTGAGTAGCCTACTAAGTAAATGTAGCCAACTTTTGCAGCTTTTTTTCCATTCTGGGAATTCCTTCCCCTATGGCACTCGTAACTGGAATGTGCCTTGAGGAATATTTATTTCTCTGGCATAGAACAAGCCGACTAGGTAAATAGATAAAGTATACTACTGTGGTGGTTGTCAGATTTTTCTATTCATTAAGCTATTCGTAATTGTTCCATATGTATTTTACGTGGCGGAAACACTGTAATAAACCATTTCCGTTTTTCAAGATTTGACGGCACTTGTGTTTTTCTAGAGTAGATCAAAGTAGTATTTTTGTAGGCTGATTTGAATAATCTGGAAATCCTTGACATTAGTCTTGCTACAGTTATGCTTAGTCACGAGATGGATATTTGTGAGGCTTAAAACAGCCAGTGTGTGTCCCAAATGGCTTCCTGTTTACCATACAGTGTACTACGTTTAACCAGGGCCCATATGGCTTCCTGTTTACTATACAGTGTACTACGTTTAACCAGGGCCCATATGGCTTCCTGTTTACTATACAGTGTACTACGTTTAACCAGGGCCCATATGGCTTCCTGTTTACTATACAGTGTACTACGTTTAACCAGGGCCCAAATGGCTTCCTGTTTACTATACAGTGTACTACGTTTAACCAGGGCCCAAATGGCTTCCTGTTTACTATACAGTGTACTACGTTTAACCAGGGCCCAAATGGCTTCCTGTTTACTATACAGTGTACTACGTTTAACCAGGGCCCAAATGGCTTCCTGTTTACTATACAGTGTACTACGTTTAACCAGGGCCCATATGGCTTCCTGTTTACTATAGTGTACTACGTTTAACCAGGGCCCATATGGCTAAAGGGAATACGGTGCCATTTGTGACTCATCTTGATCTTTAAAGGTCAATATAAATTAATGCTCGAGAGACTGCCTGGTCTGCCTTACGTTTATCACAACTCCTTCATATCTGTCAGGCGCCAGCGCTGTAGCTGATTTGTACAATGTAACATGCCCTTATAGCCCAGCGGTAGGATGGGTATGAATAATCGGACGTCAACCCCCCCCAACCCCTCCCTAAAGAAATAAATAATAATATTTAGTCTTGAAGACCATGTTTATTTGCTTTGACTCTATTGTTCCATTTGTACATTTGCAGGGCACGACAAAAAAAGAAAACAAGGCAAGTATCACAGTTATTCTCCCTACATTCCATTTCCCCTCAGCGTCTCACTGTTTCGTTCCGACCGCTCGCGTTCCGACCGCTCCCTCTACACACGTGTACTAAGTTCGCACACAAGGCCTACAGAAATTAATGACTATAAAAAGAATGGGACGGTGGGCTTAAAAAAAATAATTGAACTGATACAGATACACAAGCTACCTTCCTTGCCAAATGACAACAATTTTATCACAAATTCAAAATAGACAATGAGCTGCGGTTTCGAAATAATTGCATCCGGTCTATCTATTTTCCGCTTAAGCTACTTTGCAAACTGCTAGTGCTATGTATAATGGGTTTGCCTAGCTAGGCTAACCCCCCAAACATAGACAGGTTCCACACTGAAAATATGCAAAAACATTAGTTTGATGAAGACAAAGAGAGTGTTTTCGTCAGAATCATTAAGTGTAGGTCTACTCACCAGATGGTTTGGCTGTAATTCATCACCAAACAGTGTTCAATATGGAGGAATTGTTCATCCATTTAGAAAAGTCCAAAGAACAGGCAGAATAAACTAAATTGAACATCTGTAGACCTATACTGAAAATAAGACCTGTTTTCAAATAATCAATCTGAGAATAACAGTTCCAGACGCACATCACTTCATACTGGCAACTTTTTAAAATTTAGAAAAATGTTTGATTCTGTGATGTTACATCATGTTTTTTTGCTATGAAATAGATGGCATGCTTGTGATAAGGGCTCAGGAAATAAGAGAGTCTTGTCTGGTAAATGAACAAAACAAGACTATGCTATTGCTCAGCCCTAGTCTCAAACAAGCAAGCACCTCTGCTGAGGTTACTGCCATTTTGAAGAGTGTGTTCCATGATATAATATAACCAGTTGATATGACAGATTGTGTTCCATGATATAATATAACCAGTTGATATTAGTGTGTTCCATGATATAATATAACCAGTTGATAGTACAGATTGTGTTCCATGATATAATATAACCAGTTGATATGACAGATTGTGTTCCATGATATAATTTAACCAGTTGATATGACAGATTGTGTTCCATGATATAATATAACCAGTTGATATTATGTGGCCGTCCTCATGAGAGCCAGTTTCATCATAGCGCTTGCGACTGCACTTGAAGAAACTTGAAAAGTTCTTGACATTTTCCGCATTGACTGACCTTCATATCTTAAAGTAATGATGGACTGTCGTTTCTCTTCGCTTCTTTGACTGCACCTCACAGACTGCATCTCACAGAGTTCAAGTCATAGACCCATGTCAACATCAACTGTTCAGAAGAGACTGTTTGAATCAGGCCTTCATGGTCGAATTGCTGCAAAAAAAACACTACTAAAGGACACCAATAAGAAGAAGAGACTTGCTTGGGCCAAGATATACAAGCAATGGACATTAGACCGGTGGAAATCTGTCCTTTGACGTGAGTCCAAATGTTAGATTTTTGGTTTCAACCGCCGTGTCTTTGTGACACAGAGTAGGTGAACGGATGATCTCCGCAAGTGTGGTTCCCACCGTGAAGCATGGAGGAAGAGGTGTGATTGTGTGGGGGTGCTTTGTTGGTGACACTGTCAATGATTTATTTAGAATTTAAGGCACACTTAACCAGCATGACTACAACAGCATTCTGCAGCGATACGCCATCCCATCTGGTTTGTGTTTTTAGTGGGACTGTCATTTGTTTTTCAACAGGACAATGACCTAAAACACACCTCCAGGCTGTGTAAGGGCTATTTGACCAAGAAGGAGAGTGATGGAGTGCTGCATCAGATGACCTGGCCTCCACAATCAACTGACTAACACATTTGCTTGGTTGCTACATGATTCCATATGTGTTATTTCATATTTTTGATGTCTTTGCTATTATTCTACAATGTAGAAAATAGTAAAAATAAAGAAAAACCCTTGAATGAGTAGGTGTGTCCGAATTTTTGTCTGGTACTGCAGATAAATGGGCAATATTTTTTCCAGTGCGGGCCTTGCCCTTGTGTTCTAAAAATGTATTTTGTTTTCATTCCGATTGCGCAAAAAAATAATACTCATGTGAAGTAAAAAATTGGAAAATGCCCATTTTACCCCATCTTTACCCCATGGCTCTAAAAGGTTTTTAATTGGACAACAAATCCTCTCCTGGTTATAGGCCGACGTGCATTTCTTAGACGTGTTCACAATCACACTTAAATCTGTTTCACAGGAAGCATGTTTCTATTTCCTCTGCATCTTCTCCCCCCATTCCACAGTTGGAGCTGTACAGACATTTCATTCTGTTGGCTAAGTAGTGAGCATCTAGCGGTGATGAAAGTCATATGGTGCCAGAGTGTATGGTACGCGATGCAGTGCGGTGCGGTGCGGCTGCTGTCTATGACATTCCAGCAGGTGTGAGGGAACATAAGGCAGCTCAGGGAGACTCAGTCATATCTGACCGCCGTACTGTCCTGCTTTTAATGTCAACAATTTATGGTACTGTTACTGGAGGCCCCTTTAGCTCTCTCTCTCTTGTCTCTCTTTTCATCTATCTCTCTCACACACACCCCCAGTGTCAGAATCTCCCAGTTAATATCTATAACCCTGTGATATATATATTTATTTATTTTATTTAGCCAATAACATCGATTTGAGTCACGTTGCCGGCCCGGCACACTTGTGTAGGATTAAGAAATGGTCTCCGTAATTGGATGATTGGTGCTGGCCTGTCTGTCATGGTGTGTTGGAGTGCTGCTTGCTGATGGAATACTGAACATACAGTATCTTCATTTACGGTTTGGCTCAGCATATGTTGAATACTGAAAGATGAATAGCACCTGAAGACCCAAACATGTCGAGTGACAAATGCGTCTGGGTTTACATGTAGACTGGGTGTATTGAGAAACCTGGTTGAAGACTGTGGGTGTCTGGAGTCTGGAGTTTTATTGGCTGACGTGTTCTCTCATAGGTGTGTTTTCTGTCTGTGCAAGAAGATGTCTGAGGAAAATACTGCAACAAAATGAGGTATCCTCTCTCCTATCCATACCACCAACACTTTGATCATTTATGATGTGTGATCCAATAGAGTATGACGGTATGAGTCATAATACCCATAAAACCTGGAGGTCAAACAGGGAAATTATATTTCCACCATTTTTTTTCCCATAGGGGATTTTAGAAACACTTAAAATAAGGTCTGTGTTTCGTGTGCTGTGTTGTTGCCTCTCGCTGCGCCGGGTGCTGTGTTGTTGCCTCTCGCCGAGCCGGGTGTTGTGTTGTTGCCTCTCGCTGCGCCGGGTGCTGTGTTGTTGCCTCTCGCCGCGCCGGGTGCTGTGTTGTTGCCTCTCGCCGAGCCGGGTGCTGTGTTGTTGCCTCTCGCCGAGCCGGGTGCTGTGTTGTTGCCTCTCGCCGAGCCGGGTGCTGTGTTGTTGCCTCTCGCCGCGCCGGGTGCTGTGTTGTTGCCTCTCGCCGAGCCGGGTGTTGTGGTTGTTGCCTCTCGCTGCGCCGGGTGCTGTGTTGTTGCCTCTCGCCGTGCCGGGTGCTGTGTTGTTGCCTCTCGCCGCGCCGGGTGCTGTGTTGTTGCCTCTCGCCTGGTGCTGTGTAGTTGCCTCTCGCCTGGTGCTGTGTAGTTGCCTCCCGCCTGGTGTTTTGTTGTTGCCTGGAGCTGTGTTGTTGCCTCTCGCCTGGTGTTTTGTTTTGTTGTTGCCTCTCACCGGGTGCTGTGTTGTTGCCTCTCGCCTGGTGTTGTGTTGTTGCCTCTCGCCTGGTGTGCTGCCTGGTGTTTTGTTGCCTCTCGCCTGGGTGTTGTGTTGTTGCCTCTCGCGGGTGCTGTGTTGTTGCCTCTCGCCTGGTGTTGTGTTGTTGCCTCTCGCGGGTGCTGTGTTGTTGCCTCTCGCCTGGTGTTGTGTTGTTGCCTCTCGCCTGGTGTTGTGTGGTGTTGTGTTGTTGCCTCTCGCCTGGTGTTGTGTTGTTGCCTGGTGTTGTGTTGTTGCCTCGCCTGGTGTTGTGTTGTTGCCTCTCGCCTGGTGTTGTGTTGTTGCCTCTCACTGGGTGCTGTGTTGTTGCCTCTCGCCTGGTGCTGTGTTGTTGCCTCTCGCCTGGTGCTGTGTTGTTGCCTCTGGTGTTGTGTTGTTGCGCCTGGTGTTGTGTTGTTGCCTCTCGCCTGGTGTTGTTGTGTTGTTGCCTCTCACCGGGTGCTGTGTTGTTGCCTCTCACCGGGTGCTGTGTTGTTGCCTCTCGCCTCTCGGGTGCTGTGTTGTTGCCTCTCACCGGGTGCTGTGTTGTTGCCTCTCACCGGGTGCTGTGTTGTTGCCTCTCGCCTGGTGCTGTGTTGTGTGCCTCTCGCCTGGTGTTGTGTTGTTGCCTGGTGCTGTGTTGTTGCCTCTCGCCTGGTGCTGTGTTGTTGCCTCTGCCTGGTGTTGTGTTGTTGCTTCTCGCCGGGTGCTGTGTTGTTGCCTCGCCGGGTGCTGTGTTGATGCCTCTCGCCTGGTGCTGGGTGCTGTGTTGGTGTTGTGTTGTCCCTCACCGGGTGCTGTGTTGTTGCCTCTCGCCTCGCCGGGTGCTGTGTTGATGCCTCTCGCGGGTGTTGTGTTGTTGCCTCTCGCTTCGCCGGGTGCTGTGTTGAAGCCTCTCGCCGCACCGGGTGCTGTATTGATGCCTCCCGCCGAGAGCACTGTGCAGATTTGTGTTTAGTATCATCATTACTCAAACATGTATATTAATCTGTTCTATTTATGGATTTACTTTGAAGACTTTGGTAGTGTTGAAGGGAAATTAACCATTTTAATATCTTTGTACTATAATATTCCAATTATTTAGGTCATTTATTCCTTGAGGCTAGGGCTAAAAGGTTAAGGTCATGTTGACTAAGGTAGGGTTAAGGTCATGTTGACTAAGGTGTTAGTTGGTACTTAGTAGACATTTGCTGAGATGGAATGCCCTGCTATATTCAACAGACCACTTCTCCACAGTAATGTTTTCCTGTTATAATAAAGATATGTGCTGTTATGTAGTTTATTTTAGTTAGTCATGTTGCATTGGCCTCTGAACTAGTTGTTAAAACTCCCAAATAGAATCACTGTCTTCTCCAATAGACTCTGCTGATTCAAGCAGTAGTGTCACGTAATCTCTGTGTAAAACCTGCCAGTTAGCATTGTTCTGTTTCTTTGTAGTCTCAGGGTAACATGTTTGGAATTTGAACCCAGTATGTGAGGTTTGGCTTGGTTTAGTTCTTCTATATTCTTCACCACATTTACATCGCCTTTCGCTCCAATAGACTCAGTGTAGAAAGTGCCGGGATGTCTTACAATGAGAGGAAATGACCTCATGGTTAATCATGGTTCTGTGTGACCATCCTCACACACGGCCACTTATTCCCAAATGGCACTACTTTTGACACAGTAGGGAATAGGGTGCCATTTAGGACTCAGCCTATGACTGAACTGTGGTTTGAGCCGGGCCAGCATAGAGCCCCCTCAGGCTGGGTGACCTAGCCCCTCTACCACCATCCTCCCACACACACACACACACACACAGCCGCCCCCCGCTGATGCGTAGACTCTACCCTCACAAGGTCAGGGCCTGGGTGTCGGCCGGCTAGAGCCTTCTACAATGATGCATTGTGAGTGTTGGATAGGGGGAGGTTGGGGGATTCCCTGTGGAATCTATTGTCACTTCAGCAGCCCTGGATGATGAATGAGATGTTTATGCAGGGGTGTTATAGGGGGTATTTATGAAAACCGGACTAGGTTAAAACTGGAGTCCTTCATAGTGAAACATCCACGTCCGTTTGGGATATTACAAAAACAAAGAAGTTACTGCAAACAATCAAGACCCCCTCCTCCCCCCACATCATTTCACAACTGATAGAAGTGAACAATGTGTACTGTGCGACGCTCGTCCGCAACAAAAGCAAGAAAGGTGGTGGAGCGGCCGGTGGCGCTGTTTCCCCCTACTGCAGATCTTTATAGTGGGGTTCTAATAGACCTGGCTCGATATAATCACAGTAGGCTGAAGGTGCTCCTAGACACTGATCTTGGGTCAGTTTAGCATCTTCCCACCCTATGGTTAAGGTTAGTATAGACGATTTAATTAGTCACATGCACAGGATTGTGGGAAGGGAATCTGATTCTAGATCTGTACCTAGGGGATCTGTAGCTGAGCCATAAACAAGACGGAGTAGTAACCTACAAGCCAGTGTTAGTGGGTGTGTTGTGGCTCTCTAACCAACCACAGCTCCTCTAGAACCTTGACCAATACGAGTGCCATCTGGCCTCCTATTCTCCTCGGGGTCCAGGAGTCGATGGCCAGGCAGGAAGACAGGCTGTGTGTCTAGCCTTATTACATCCATCCTTACATGCTGACCAGACCGCTCGCGCCATCGTGCGCATGGTGATTTTGTCCACCCGCACCAGACACGAACAGGACACACGGGTTGAAATATGAAAATTAACAACGTCGCCTATGGGCACACACCCACTGTCGCTGGACCAGACAGGACTGGCAAAAAGTGCTCTTCACTGACGAGTTGCAGTTTTGTCTCACCAGGGGTGATCGTCGGATTTGCGTTTAGCGTCGAAGGAATGAGTGTTACACCGAGGCCTGTACTCCGAAGCGGGATCGATTTGGAGGTGGAGGGTCTGTCATAGTCTGGGGCGGTGTGTCACAGCATTATCGGACTGAGCTTGTTGTCATTGCAGGCAATCTCAACGCTGTGCGTTACAGGGAAGACATCCTCCTCCCTCATGTGGTACCCTTCCTGCAGGCTCATCCTGACATGACCCTCCAGCATGACAGTGCCACCATGTACAGAACGAGCAGTATGGCTGATTTCCTGCAAGTCAGGAAAGTCAGTTTTCTGCCATGGCTAGCGAAGAGCCCGGATGTCAATCCCATTAAGCACTTCTGGGACCTGTTGGATCAGAGGGTGAGGGCTAGAGCCATTTCCCCCCAGAAAGAGGGGGGAAGAGTGGGGTAACATCTCACAGCAAGAACTGGCAAGTCTGGTGCAGTCCATGAGGAGGAGATGCACTGCTTAATGCAGCTTAATGCTTAATGCAGCTGGTGGTCACAGCAGATACTGACTGTTATTTTGAATTTGAAGTTTGTTCAGGGACACATTATTCCATTTCTGTTTGTCACATGTCTGTGGAACTTGTTCAGTTTATGTCTCAGTTGTTGCATCTTGTGTTTATACAAATATTTACACATGTTAAGTTTTCTGAAAATAAACGCAGTTGAGAGGACGTTTAGTTTTTTGCTGACTTTGTGTACATTTATTTGCAACGGGAGCGCGGTGTGGTCAGCATGTTAGAGTTCATCATGACGGGCATCGCCTGCTCACCAGAGAGGCTGCAAGCTTCATGGCCATGTGTACTGTCCACTATTACCCATATTTCCCGTGGACTGGCCTTATTACTGACTCCTCCGTAGACTATAAACGTGTGTGTGTCAGGATTTACATTGGCTGGTAAAAGCTGATAAATAAAATTGGCACCGCGCCAATTGTCCAGGAGAAGAAACGACCCCATTGCTCTTTATTTTATTCATTGTTGGAAACATCAGTCGATGAAAATACATTTGACTGGTATTGTTAATCGGTCTATAGGTTCATTTGCATAATTTAATGGAATTAAATTGGCGTGTGTGTATAGTATATTTGTTATGTATGTTATCATCTGAACAGCGTACAGATACAGAGCCTTTGAGTGGAAAATCTGTCAAGACAGTCGAGAGCTTGTGGTGCTTTCAAGACAGCTGGGAACTCTGAAAAATACGAGGTTAAATCATGACGTTAATGATCTTCAGGTCGGAGCTCAAGAAAGAGGCCCTAGTTGGATGACCGTTCAAAACTATTTTTCCCAGTCGGCGCTGTTATTTTTCACAGTTTCCAGTTGTCTTGAATGCACTGAAGTCGGAAGTCCAGTTGTTTTGAACGCAGCATCACACACCACTTTGCAACGAGCTGGAGGCAGGCAATATGCATTTTGAAAACATATATTTAATTGTTTGAAACCTGGATGTTTTAACACATATGATGAGGCATGTCTTACATGCCTCATCATATGGCTTCACATGGCTTCAAAGTAGCCTATGAGATATCCCCCCAGAAACAATAGCCTAGCTCACATTCCGTGACCCCCATGTCTGTGCTCCCTGAGTCACTGTGGACTGAATGTGTAAGTCTACTGAAAAACACACCTGGATTTTTTGCTCCATTTTCCGTTACAATTCTGGAATTAGCTAAAATGATCTCCATTTGATAGATGGTAGAATTTTTAAAAGCTCAGTTAAGCTGGGTTAAATCCTCAGCAGTTATAAATTAATGGAAAAGTGAGGCCCTAGTCTCAATCCATTCAAGAGTTACAACACAGGTACTGTACAGTATTCCTGCCCACAACCTTACGAACAACACCCACTTTTCAGTTAGAAAAATATGATGGCAGTGGAGGGTGAGACTGACTCCACCACTGACACAAACAGGGCTCTGTTCATTTACCAGGGAATAACTGCAAATTCCATCCTGGTCAAGCAAGGATGGGTTTATTTAATGCCTTCCTCTCTCTGCCAATTCCTAAAACAAAGGCGCTCATTGGAGTCTGCTAGGCTAATCAGATGATGTAAACTCTCTCGCTCTCTCAGATCTGGATATCAGCTAATGTTTTTCTGGAAAGGACTACCGAGTTCTCAGAAGGAGAAGAAAGGAGGGAGGAGATGATTTTAAAAGAAAACATTTGGAAACAGCCATTGCCATGATGTCACAACTACAACAGGCTCAGGGTGAAATGTTCCTTGGTACAGATCTAGGATCAGCTTCCCCTCTCACAATCCTAACCTTTACCGTTATTGGGGGAAATGTATTACAACTGACCCAAGATCAGCATCTGTACACACAACGGGAGCAGTGATGGAGGCCGTCAATGCTGCTTCTAACCCAGACAGACAAGTCATTTAGTCGCCTATTAGATCCTGGGATAGATTTGTGCTGCAGAACTGCTTGCTAGGTTGTTGTGGTCGCATGCAAGTTGTGTTAGTCAGAGAACACAGCAACAGCCTCTTTAACATTATGACAGGCTCATCTGACGCATGGCATAGCCAGTGTGCCCCCGTGTTGACCCGCAGCAGTAGTAGTAGCAGGGGCATTCCTTTGGGTTCAGAGTGGCTCTCTGTCTGGACAGCCTCCCAACTGTCTGCCACAGTGTTCAGTCACATTCACTGGGGCTCTGGCTCTGTCTCGTGGTTGTGTGTGTTGTGTTCCTCTCCCTCTCTGCCGTCTCCTGCCGAAGATTAAAAGATACCCTCAATCTTGCCCACTAGTGGGCGCCATGAACACACACACAGACTGAGCTTTAATAGGAGATGAGCCATTGGCAGATTAGGGATCACTCCAATCAGAGAGGCAGATCAGGGATCACTCCAATCAGAGAGGCAGATCAGGGATCACTCCAATCAGAGAGGCAGATCAGGGATCACTCCAATCAGAGAGGCAGATCAGGGATCACTCCAATCAGAGAGGCAGATCAGGGATCACTCCAATCAGAGAGGCAGATCAGGGATCACTCCAATCAGAGAGGCAGATCAGGGATCACTCCAATCAGAGAGGCAGATCAGGGATCACTCCAATCAGAGAGGCAGATCAGGGATCACTCCAATCAGAGAGGCAGATCAGGGATCACTCCAATCAGAGAGGCAGATCAGGGATCACTCCAATCAGAGAGGCAGATCAGGGATCAATCCAATCAGAGAGGCATATCAGGTACCACTCAAATCAGAGAGGCAGATCAGGGATCAATCCAATCAGAGAGGGGTCTGTCTCCTTCAGTCATTCAGGCTGACAAGACGTTAGGCTCTCTATCTCCTTCTGGCTGACAAGACGTTAGGCTGTCTGTCTCCTTCAGGCTGACAAGACGTTAGGCTGTCTGTCTGTCTCTCCTTCAGGCTGACAAGACGTTAGGCTGTCTGTCTGTCTCCTTCAGGCTGACAAGATGTTAGGCTGTCTGTCTCTCCTTCAGGCTGACAAGATGTTAGGCTGTCTGTCTGTCTCCTTCAGGCTGACAAGATGTTAGGCTGTCTGTCTCTCCTTCAGGCTGACAAGATGTTAGGCTGTCTGTCTGTCTCTCCTTCAGGCTGACAAGACGTTAGGCTGTCTGTCTGTCTCTCCTTCAGGCTGACAAGATGTTAGGCTGTCTGTCTGTCTCTCCTTCAGGCTGACAAGACGTTAGGCTGTATGTATAGGAAGTAAACTCAGCAAAAAAAGACTTAACGTGTAAATATTTGTATGAACATAAGATTAAAAAACTGAGACATATACTGAACAAGTTCCACAGACATGTGAAACAGAAATGGAATAATGTGTCCCTGAATAAGGGGGGCTCAAAATCAAAAGTAACAGTCAGTATCTGGTATGGCCACCAGCTGCATTAAGTACTGCAGTGCATGTCCTCCTTATGGACTGCACCAGATTTGCCAGTTCTTGCTGTGAGATGTTACCCCACTCTTCCACCAAGGCACCTGCAAATTCCCAAACATTTCAGGGAAATGACCATAGCCCTCACCCTCCTATCCAACAGGTCCCAGACGTGCTCAATGGGATTGAGATCCAGGCTCTTCGCTGGCCAAGGCAGAACACTGACATTCCTGTCTTGCGGGAAATCATGCACAGAACAAGCAGTATGGCTGGTGGCATTGTCATGCTGGAGGGTCATGTCAGGATGAGCCTGCAGGAAGTGTACCACGTGGGAGGAGGATGTCTTCCCTGTAACGCACAGTGTTGATTGCCTGCAATGACAACAAGCTCAGTCAGATGATGGTGTGACACACCGCCCCAGACCATGACGGACCCTCCACCTCCAAATCGATCCCGCTCCAGAGTTCAGACCTCAGTGTAACGCTCATTCCTTCAACGATAAATGCAAATCCAACCGTCACCCTGGTGAGACAAAACCGCAACTCGTCATTGAAGACCACTTTTTGCCAGTCCTGTCTGGTCCAGCGACGGTTGGTTTGTACCCATAGGCAACGTTGTTTCCGGTGATGTCTGATGAGGACCTGCCTCATCTATTGCGGACAGTCTGAGCACTGATGGAAGAATTGTGCATTCCTGGTGTAACTCGGGCAGTTGTTGTTGCCATCCTGTACCTGTCCCGCAGGTGTGATATTCGGATGCACCGATCCTGTGCAGGTGTTGATACACGCGGTCTGCCACTGCGAGGATGATCAGCTGTCCTGTACTGTCTCACTGTAGCGCTGTCTTAGGCGTCTCACAGTACGGACATTGCAATTTATTTCTGCAGTCCTCATGTCTCCTTGCCTAAGGTACATTCACACAGATGACCAGGGAGTCTGGGCATCTTTCTTTTGATGTTTTTCAGAGTCAGGCCTCTTTAGTGTCCTAGGTTTTCATAACTGTGACCTTAATTGCCTACCGTCTGTAAGCTGTTATTGTCGTACTGACCATTCCACAGGTGCATGTTCATTAATTGTTCATTGAACAAGCGTTGGAAACAGTGTTTAAACCCTTTACAATGAAGATCTGTGAAGTTATTTGGATATTTACGAATTATCTTTGAAAGACAGGGTCCTGAAAAGGGACGTTTCTTTTTTTGCTGAGTTTATATGATGTTCAGACTGGTATTGTATATAGGAAGTATATGATGTTCAGACTGGTACTGTATATAGGAAGTATATGATGTTCAGACTGGTACTGTATATAGGAAGTATATGATGTTCAGACTGGTACTGTATATAGGAAGTATATGATGTTCAGACTGGTACTGTATATAGGAAGTATATGATGTTCAGACTGGTACTGTATATAGGAAGTATATGATGTTCAGACTGGTACTGTATATAGGAAAGCAGTTTCCCATTCATTCCTCAAAGAGAGCTTCCCCACGTTTGATCACACATCTTTGACTGCTTGTCTCCCTTTATGATATGATTTGCAGCTTATGCTGCCAGTGGAGGGAGAAAAGTGGCATTCTGAGACTTGCAGCAAGCCATCGTGATGCTTCTGCCTCCCTGTTTGACTTCCAAGGTAGCACCATTCCCACAGCCGAGCACACACACACACAGCCGAGCACACACACACACACACACACACAGCTGAGCAGCCAGCACTCTGTGCTCGTGGACTCTTTGCGTTTGAAGTGGGTGCATTGGAAGGTTTAGTCCCTGTCAGAAAGCAGCGTGAGTGTCTAACATCAAAGCTAGAGCCGCTTCTCCGCTTAACACCAAACCCCTCTGCTGGCAGTGTGATAGTGGAGGGAGGGGAGGGGGGGGGGATATGCTCCCTCTGATATCTGCATTCTCACAGGAGCATACTGAGGAGAACTACCTGTTTTATGTGTGGGGTTTTTAGGTAACCAATCATCACTTGTTTGTTCCCTAGAAAAAAAGGCTTTGCATTGCTTTTTATTATGAGCTGCAGTTCTTAGCTGTTTTTTTTTCTCCAACCTTTATTTAACTAGGCAAGTCAGTTTAAAAACAAATTCTTATTTACAATGACGGTCTACCCCGGCAAAACCCTCCCCTAACCCGGACGACGCTGGGGCAATTGTGCGCCGCCCTATGGTACTCCCGATCACGGCCGGTTGTCGAACCAGGGTCCCAGGGTCTGTAGTGACGCCTCTATAGCACTGAGATGCAGTGCCTTAGACCGCACTCTGGAGCCTTGGAGGAGGAGTTTATGCTGGTTTCCATTGTCTCACTTTTTTGTTGTTGTATGAAATACTAGGAAAGCAGATGCAGGCGAGGGTATATTTGTTTTACGATGGGGTGAATGATGTCAGATGTGCCGTGTGGAGGTGTAAATGATTTTCCTCTGCTTACTTTAGAAACATTTCAACCATAGCATGCAAGGTTTGGGGGGGGTGGAAATAGATGTTTCCTGTCAAGCATTTCCAAGTTTAATTTTGAGAGAGTACACAAGGTTGTCATGTATTGGCACGTCTCGTGGTTAATGGAGTAATGTTGTTTCCATTATGAGTTTTGTCATATTATCTGTTTGCTTGACCCAAAACATTATCTTTTTTTCTGTCTTGGGCTGTTGTTTCATTGGACACATCTTGTCTGTATCCCAAATGGCAGCCTATTCCCTACATAGGACACTACTTTTGACTGTAGACCTACGGGATATGCTTCTCTAAGTAACTATATTAAAATCAATAACCGTGACAAATAATGAGACCATTGGTTTCATGGACTTAATTGAGGTTTTTCACAAAAATCTAAGCAGAGGAATCTTGTCGAAATTGCTTTAAATCTTTTACAGTAATGTTTCTAATTTATTCTGAATGTTAAACCACAGTACGACTTGTTTGCCAGTGGAGTACAGTCGGTAATCCGTCTTAGGCCATTTTGGAAGGGTGGGGCAGTTTCCCCACGGTTTCCATTGATGCACGTACATAGTTTGCTCAAAGGTCAGGAAGTAGGGATGTTAACGGTTAACCGTTAATGGATTAGCAGCCAAAAATCCATTTGACCGCTTATTGGTCTATAGGTTAATAAGCATACTTTTGTGGAATTAAGTTGGCGCGCGTGTATTTCTGTTAGTCGTCATTAGGATTGCACATTTTGAGGAATATTCAGAGGTGGAAACTTTCTGTGGGAATTAATGGGAATATGGGAATTAACAGGCATATATGCAAATTAATATTAATACCATTTAAATGTAGATGTTTTTTTGCATTGGATATATTTACCATATCATATGGAGACAGAAACATAAACCTTTTACCTTATCATGAGTATACATAATTGCAAATGATTAAATCCTTCTAATAGAAATTTAAATAACAAATGTAGTTACGAATTGAACTTTAATTAAATGAGTTGACTCTTCACATGGGATGATTTCACTGAACATCAAAAGAAAGGGAATATTGAATGATCCCCATTGATCTGTAAAATGAAACTAGAAACTGAAGCTTTGGTTCTTCCTCTCAGGCTTCCATGTCTTCTCCCTGGACCTCCTCAATGTCCACCTCTTGAACATCAGACTCTGAGGCCTCATCTTCACTGTCACTTTCCAACCTTGTTGAGGATGGCTCGTTGTCAGGCTCAAAAAGCCACAAATTTGCCTGGATGGCCGCTAATTTTTCAACCCTTGTATTGGTCAGCCTATTGTGTGCTTTGGTGTGTGTTTCCAAACAAGTACCAGTTGCGCTCTGAGCCGGTTGATGTTGGTGAGATTTGGAGGATGATGGAGGCAACAGGGGAAAGAGCCTCAGATCCACAAAGTCTCTTCCACCAGGTGGCTGATGAGATATGTTGGCACGACTGCAATATTGTATCTCCATCCCAAAGCCCTTGCTTGGAAGTGTACTTCGCCAGATTGCTAAGAACCTTGCCCTCATCCAGGCCAAGGTGGCGAGACAAGTTAGTGATGACAAAATAGGCATTGTTGACCTCTTCACCAGACAGGATGCTCTTGCCAGCATACTTGGGGTCCAACATGTACACTGCAGTGTCTATGGGCTTCAGGCAGAAGTCTTCAGGCTTTTTGATACATTTCAGAACTGCAGTTTCCTCTGCTTAGAGCAACAGTGAAGTGGGCAGGGCAAGCAGAGTCTGAACATCAGACAGGATGGCATTGTTTCCCTCAATCAGTGCAATGGCTACTGCTATAGGTTTCAGGAGTTTCAGGCTGCTTACCACTCTCTCCCAAAATACATAATCCAGGAGGATCCTCTTGATGGGGCTGTCCATATCAGCAGACTGTGATATGGCCATTTCTTGGAGAGACTCCTTCCCATCCAGGAGACTGTCAAACATGATGACGACACCACCACAAAAGGATGTTTCTGGGCAGCTTCAATGTGGTTCTCTTATTCTTCTCACTTTGCTTGGTGAGGTAGATTGCTGCTATAACTTGATGACACTTCACATACCTAACCATTTCCTTGGCTCTCTTGTAGAGTATATTGATTGTTTTCAGTGCAATGATGTCCTTGAGGAACAGAGTCAATGCATGGGCAGCACAGCCAATGGGTGTGATGTGAGGGTAGGACTCCTCCACTTTAGGCCAAGCAGCCTTCATGTTCGCAGCATTGTTTGTCACCAGTGCAAATACCTTCTGTGGTCTCATTGATGACTGCCTTCAGCTCATCTGCAATGTAGAGACCGGTGTGTCTGTTGTCCCTTGTGTCTGTGCTCTTGTAGAATACTAGTTGAGGGGTGGAGATGATGTAGTTAATTATTCCTTGCCCACAAACATTTGACCACCCATCAGAGATGATTGCAATACAGTCTGCTTTCTCTATGATTTTCTTGACCTTCACTTGAACTCTGTTGAACTCATCCAGCAAAGGAGTAGATAAAGCATGTCTGGTTGGAGGGGTGTATGCTGGGCGAAGAACATTCAGAAATCTCTTCCAATACACATTGCCTGTGAGCATCAGAGGTGCACCAGTTGTATACACAGCTCGAGCAATACATTCATCAGCATTTCTCTAACTTCGTTCCTCCATTGAGTCCAAAATACTTCTGATTCCAGGAGGACCATGAGCTGTTTCTATCGATATGGTGTCTGATTCATCATTTTCACCTCAAATAGAAGTAGAGGCACTTTTGTCAGAGGTTGCTTGTTGTGAGCACTGAGGGAACTTTATGCACTTGGCAAGATGATTCTGCATCTTGTTTTGCATTCTTCACATATGATTTGGCACAGTATTGTACACAGCTTTTCCTTCTACATTAGCTGCAGTGAAATGTCAGATAGTGCCCGTGGCATTTTCCTGTAAAGATTAGAAAAAAACGAGTAAAAAAAAACAAATACAATTCCATGTACAGATAAATTGTTAAGCAGTTAGATTAAACAACTAATTTGTAAGATAAATGTTTTAAAATGAAACATGTATGGAAACAGGTGAAATAACACTCCTCAGTTAGCAGGCTCAAGCAAGCTAAAACCCACATGGTAGCAAAAACTAACTAGCAGAAATTGTTAACAAGTTGGAAATGATTTAAACACACTTTGCCGTAGGCTACTAGTTAATAGTTAAACAAAAAATAATGTATGTCATATAAAATATATTCACCCCACCCAGTATTGTAATCAAAACTTACCAGAAAGCATGTAGTCCTTGGCTCAGACAGTGTAGTAGTGTGGGCTCAATAGCATCTCATTAGTGTGCAAGATCTTGAGAATCAGCTGTGCATGTGATGGAAGTGTGCACTGCATATGTGATAGAAAAATATTCCCATGGAAAATTTCCCTGAAAAATTCTAAACATTTACGGGAAAGTTTCTCACCCTTTGCAACCCTAGTCGTCATGCATTTTTAAGTATCACGCGCACAGCATACAGAGCCAAGTTTGAGGAGTGGAATAGCCTACCATATGTCAGGCTACTGGAGAGAAGCCTGCTGTTGGAAGCCCTGTCATTGAGGAACAAATAGCAATTCTAAATGTGATCGCGTGTTAAAAATGTTGGTGGCCACAAAGAAATAAGAGCTTTTTTAAATTTCTTAATCTCAGCTCGTAAAGCGCGCCTCCCATTCGCCATTCGGATGCATAGGCTATAGCCTGCCTACCATTCACTATCAGCACATCACCCACCACTGAGCTTGGGCAGTATAATTGTTTGAAACATGAACGTTTTACTCTATTTCAAATAAGGAGGCAAGTCCTACCTCGATTCAAAGTAGCCTTGCGAAAATCCATCCATAGAAACATATAGGCAATTATTGTATAAAGACTTAAATCCATTCCTCATGCCATTAATCTGCATTTCTCTCCTGTTCTATTGGTTATTATATCATCTTTCTTTCATTGTCCAGAAGCCAAAGGCACAATCCTAGTCATATAAGCAAGCCATCGTGGTAGTTGCTATTAGATTAGAATTTTCATCTCTGTACTATGAAACCGCTCAAATTAGGTTTGCTGTTTAGAACTGTGCTTTCCCCTAATTGCATTTTGGGTTCATGTTTGAAAATGACGTTTTATTTTCTGCGTCATTACAGGAGGTTCATGTCCAATAATAGGTTATAGCCTTTTGACTGTAAGACTGTAGGCTTGCTATTGTTGCATGTCTCCATTTAAGCTCTTAAAGAAATATTTCCGGTCCTTGTGTGCATGCATAGTATCAGCGAGGAAGATGTGAAGCAAGAGGTACCACTCTCGCCAAAATAAGTCCAATGTGTTTATATGGGTTTATTTTGGGCCTAAGCTTGTCGCCTGTCTTTCTGCCTTTGGACGACTCCCATTGTTAGGGCGGAAACATAAGCATCTCGTCACTATATCTCTGATAGTATTTTCTGGATTCCATTACCTCCCTGATTACCTTCCCTATATATGTCACTCCCTTTGTTTCCTTCCCTAGGCCTTCTGTTCCAGTGTCATATCTGTGCGTTGTTTGTGTTTCTTGTTTTGTATTTAGTTGCGTTTGTTTATTATAACACTCACTCCCTGAACTTGCTTCCCGACTCTCAGTAAAATGTCATTATTAATAATCACATTAACACAAGGACCACCATAGGCCAACGGCCACCAACGTTTGATTTTGTAAAAGTAAAAAATGTACATACAAAAAAATCTATGTCCTGCTCTTTCCCTGACTTTTAAAAAATGTTTTTATTTTACACCTCTTATTTGTCAGATTAAAAGAAAAAATCACAAACAGAAGAGCCTTTGGACCTGTTTTTTCCCCACACCTACTGTATTCATTCCTAACTTAAAAACCTCTTAAGGATCAGACCCTTTTTTTCTTCTTCAATTTTCACCTAAAATGACATACCCAAATCGAACTGTCTGTAGCTCAGGATCTGTGCAAGGTATGCATATACTTGATACCATTTGAAGTTTTTGGAAATGTGAAATTAGGAGAATATAACACATTAGATCTGGTAAAAGATAATACAAAGAAAAACTGTGTTTGAAATGCATCTTTGAAATGCAAGAGAAAGGCCAAAATGTAATATTCCAGGTTAGGCGCAATTTAGATGTTGGCCACTAGATGGCAGCAGTGAATGTGCAAAGTTTTAGACTGATTCAATGAACCATTGCAGTTCTGTTCAAAATGTTGTATCAAGACTGCCCAATATGCCTAATTGGTTTATTAATACATTTTCAAGTTCATAACTGTGCACTCTCCTCAAACAATAGCATGGTTTTCTTTCACTGTAATAGGATAAATAATGACAAATGGATGAATGATCAATAATTGTGCACCTTACTTCACAATTGAATTTAAATTAGGCCAAACTGAATTGATGAGGGTGAAGAGGTTGATTTAATTTAGAACAACAATATTGTAAGAATGAGTTTGTTTTATGCCTATGTATCAGTGTTGGAGCTCATGTTAATAATTTGACTGGGCACGTTGCGGATTGATACCATTCTCTTTGACAAAGCTGTTACAGGACCTTTATTTAACATGGCAAGTCAGTTAAGAAGAAAATCTTATTTACAATGAATAGCAGAATAGCCTACTCCGGCCAATTGGCCTACTCCGGCCAAACCCAGACGACGCTGGGCCAATTGTGCGCCTCCCTATGGGACTCCCAATCATGGCTGGATGTGATACAGCCTGGATTCGAACCAGGCATCTTGCACTGAGATGCAGTGCCTTAGACCACTGCACCACTCGGGAGCCTATTACTAATCACAGTTATTGTAAGGGAAACGAAAACATGCTGTGTGTTGCAGTAGGCCTTTAGAATAATGCAAAACATATCCTTGACTCTATCCAACTTGATGAGCAGGAATTAGACAATGCCAGTCAGCCTGCACATTGAAACTATACCAAAACTAATTTCACACATAAGAGTTAGCCTATAGACAAGATTACATTGACAATAATCTGATGAGTGACAATATTAGGGAAAGGAGCATCACTTTATCAAATCCTCCTTCAGAGTCACATGCAGGTAAAATCGTTTAGATTTCTATATAGTATCAGAAAGATCATATTCTGCTGTTTCTTTGTCAGCTCTATTTCCAAATGTAACTTTTTCCAAGAATAACCATGCTGTCCATGCATTCAGCACATGATCACTTGTGCGGCAGCATTGCTCTGGCTACTAAGCAAAAGACTAGTAACATAATAAACGTAACATTTTAAATATGCTATTCTGTCATCCTTGGATGAATGGGTGACAGAAACAGGAATCATGTATAAACTGATAATGGTGCATGTGACTTCAGTGAAATGAATGATGAGGAGGTTCATTGAATTTGATTGATCTGAATGATAAGGATGATTTGAATTTAGAACAATAGTGTAATTATGATAAAGAATTGTGGGCGGTATCACAACTCAGGATAAGACCCAGATGCAGACACAGGAGGAAGATGGTTTGGTTCTCAGAATATTTATTATCACAAAGGGTAAGGCAAAATGGCAGGTCGAAGGCAAGCAGAGGTTCGTAATCCAAGGCAGAGTCAACAAGGGACAGAATGGCAGACAGACAGTCAGGGCAGGCAGAAAGGTCAGAACTGGGAAGACTAAACACGGGAGACAAAGGGCTGTTTTCCAAGAATAACCATGCAAAGACAAAGGTTTAATCCTAGACACATGGAAAGTGGGATGTATACGGAGGGTACGGGGCAACAGAAGATGAAAAGTGGGATGTATACGGAGGGTACGGGGCAACAGAAGATGAAAAGTGGGATGTATACGGAGGGTACGGGGCAACAGAAGATGAAAAGTGGGATGTACGGAGGGTACGGGCAACAGAAGATGAAAAGTGGGATGTATACGGAGGGTACGGGGCAACAGAAGATGGAAAGCGGAGAGGCTAAGGACTTTAGAGATGGGAATGGACCAATTAAACAAGGACAAAATTTAAAAGACTCCACCCGGAGGGGCAGATCACGGGTGGACAGCCATACCCTCTGCCTGGGGAGCTGGGGTCCCCCACCAGATTGATTCATTCAAATTTCATGCATAAAGGCATGTCCGATACAATCAACAAATGACTGTTTTTATATATTGTCATGAACATGAATATATTTATTTTATTTTTGCTATTCATTCTATCAACAAAGGACTGTTTTTATATCTTGTCATGAATATTATTATTTTATTTTTGCTATTCATTCTTTACAGTTGTTCTTGCACTGGTGCTTTTGTTTAGGAATATAGCAAATAGTTTCACCTGTGACCTGGATGGTTATATTATTATTTATTTATTATTTTTATTATCTTTTTCATTTCTACTTTATTAAAATAGTTTATAACGCTACTAATAGAATCTACAAATAAAGTAGATCAAATGGATTACACTGTAATGGTTTTATTGGAAGGGAAATGAAAATAAGCTATAGGTCTAAATTTTTCCTAGGACATTGTAGAATTATACAAAACATATATCTTATATTTCCACAAATATTTCTTCATGCAATTAATCCTTTATAATAGTTGATGCACTATTTATCAAGTGTTTGGCGCTTATGTTTGCTGTACCTTGCGGGTGCTAGTGTTTATCTCCATGTAATATCACTGATTTGTAAGATTTATGGTCTGTCTATCAAGAACTTCCAATTCTACTCCAGCGGTTGTCTAATGTAATGAATAAATAATAATACATTTAAATTATAACATGCTTTTAATTGAAAGACAATAGCAAAGTGCAAAGTATGTTGGCCAAATTCCATGTTGTTATAGGTGTCTAGTTGCAATCAGTTTGGTTAGTTCTGGCTCAGCCCTGGTACATTCCCCAGAATTGGGAGAATTTAGGTCTTGGAGTACAGTATCCCCGAACATAAAGTGGCCCAGGGGTTAGGGTTTAGTGTCTAGTTGCAGTCAGTTTGGTTAGTTCTGGCTCAGCCCTGGTCCATTCCCCAGGGGTTAGGTTTTAGTGTCTAGTTGCAATCAGTTTGGTTAGTTCTGGCTCAGCCCTGGTCCATTCCCCAGGGGTTAGGGTTTAGTGTGTAGTTGCAGTCAGTTTGGTTAGTTCTGGCTCAGCCCTGGTCCATTCCCCAGGGGTTAGGGTTTAGTGTGTAGTTGCAGTCAGTTTGGTTAGTTCTGGCTCAGCCCTGGTCCATTCCCCAGGGGTTAGGGTTTAGTGTCTAGTTGCAGTCAGTTTGGTTAGTTCTGGCTCAGCCCTGGTCCATTCCCCAGGGGTTAGAGTTTAGTGTCTAGTTGCAGTCAGTTTGGTTAGTTCTGGCTCAGCCCTGGTCCATTCCCCAGGGGTTAGGGTTTAGTGTCTAGTTGCAGTCAGTTTGGTTAGTTCTGGCTCAGCCCTGGTCCATTCCCCAGGGGTTAGGGTTTAGTGTGTAGTTGCAGTCAGTTTGGTTAGTTCTGGCTCAGCCCTGGTCCATTCCCCAGGGGTTAGGGTTTAGTGTCTAGTTGCAGTCAGTTTGGTTAGTTCTGGCTCAGCCCTGGTCAATTCCCCAGGGGTTAGGGTTTATAGTCTAGTTGCAGTCTGTTTGGTTAGTTCTGGCTCAGCCCTGGTCCATTCCCCAGGGGTTAGGGTTTAGTGTGTAGTTGCAGTCAGTTTGGTTAGTTCTGGCTCAGCCCTGGTCCATTCCCCAGGGGTTAGGGTTTAGTGTGTAGTTGCAGTCAGTTTGGTTAGTTCTGGCTCAGCCCTGGTCCATTCCCCAGGGGTTAGGGTTTAGTGTGTAGTTGCAGTCAGTTTGGTTAGTTCTGGCTCAGCCCTGGTCCATTCCCCAGGGGTTAGGGTTTAGTGTCTAGCTGCAGTCAGTTTGGTTAGTTCTGGCTCAGCCCTTGTCCATTCCCCAGCGATTAGGGTGACCTCTGGCCCTTCAAATAAGCTTCCCATCAGTCACACAGTACACACACACCACGGCATAGCCACAGGAAGTAGGGGTGCTGCAGCAACCCCCTGGAAAATCTGAATTACAATAAAATGTTCAGAAGCATATATATTATATACAGTTAAATACATATTTTTCAGTATTCACCCCCCCTCTTCCATCCATCCCTATAGAGAGAGGAAATGGAAGAAAGCGAACAGAGGAAGCCGACACTAGTGAGATCTGTGTGTGACTGTCTACTGCAGGGGTGTCAAAGTGATTCAGCCCCTGGGGCTGCATTCGATCTTCAACTGGGTCCGGAGGGCCACATTGAAAATGTGTTATATTTCCTCTGTGTCAAAATGTGCAAGAAATAGTCCTCCATCTATCGTTTTGGGATTTTCGATGTTCCTTGACTGTCTAGATTTAATTTCAGTGATTTATTAGCAAGCTGGACACAGTCAAGAAACTTCATGTAAGTCCATTATTTATTTACTCAAACCACCCACGGCCAGATTGGGACCCCCTTGTGGTCCGTCTGTTTGACACCCCTATTGTGTGTAGTGATGCCTCGGCAGTATGATGGTAGATGCAGGAAGCTGGTTTTATGTGTCTCCCTGTCTCCTCTCTATTGAGGACTAATGGCCATGCACTGTGATGGACGGCTATTGTTGGTGACATTTGATTTACTTTTCTGTTCGTCTTGCCCCCTCCTCTCTTCCTCCCTTTTCCCCCTTTCTCTCTCTCAATTCCTTCTATCTCTCTCTCACTCTGTTTCTCACTGTGCTTTCTTCCTTTCCTTCTCTTTATCTCCTCCTCCTGCTCTTCCCCCTCCCTCTTCCTCCTCCTGCTCTCCACCCTCCTCCTCCTGCTCTTCCCCCTCCCTCTTCCTCCTCTTCCTGCCCCTGCTCCTCTTCCTCCTCCTGCTCTTCCCCCCTAATCCCTTATCCCTTCCTCCTCTTGCTCTTCCCTCTTCATCCTCCTGCTCTTCCCCCTCCCTCTTCCTCCTCCTGCTCTCCACCCTCCCCTCCTCCTCCTGCTCTTCCCCCCCTCCCTCTTCCTCCTGCTCTTCCCCCTCTCCTCCCCTCCTCCCTCCTGCTCTTCCCCCTCTTCCTCCTGCTCTCCACCCTCCTCCTCCTGCTCTTCCCCCTCTTCCTCCCTCCTCTTCCTCCTGCTCTTCCCCCTCCCTCTTCCCCCTCCCTTCCTCCTGCTCATTCCCCCTCCCTGCTCCTGCTCTTCCCCCTCTCGCTTCCCCTACCTTCTCTGTCCGAGAGACAAAGACCCCAGCCACCTCCTGTTTCCATCTCTCTCATCCCCCTCTCTCTGTCATTCGGAGGCAGTCCGTCCGTCGGCTGTGTGCGTACACTTGGCTCACACACACACACACACACACACTCTGTCTCTCCATAGTCTGAGATGTAAGGCTACTGTGCTCTACATGGCAGGATATTGTCTTGGTTAAGGCCAGTAAAGGAGGTAGTGGATTGCATGTCGCCGAGGCAACACAGCTTTGTGTATTAATTAGATCCGTCCTTCCGGTCTCCTGGCTACCGGTTTGGCTTTTCTTCTTTAAATGGAAGGACTATATCACGGTAAGGATGGCTTTTTTTGTCTTGCCTCTCTGTTCTCGTGTGGTGTAGGCTACGCTGCTACGGTTCGACCCTGCTCTGGTTTATGCTAGGCTAGCTTGCTGAATGGATCAGCGTTTACAGTAGTATTTTCCTGTCCCTCTGCACTGGTTTGTGTGATATTTCTGAACTGCTGTTATCTGTGTTGCTCCTGTCTTGCTAATGGCAGCCAAGTCATAAGGCCACAGCATGTGGTCATATATGTATTACTTGGACAATTAGCACAGTATTTAATTAGCCTCATTTTTAGATCCATTTATTAGTGTGGTGATGATAATAGTACATTATTGTATTGATTGGTTATATCATCTCTTCACCCAATCATACCGGGGACCATCAGTGACGTGTAAAACATCTATTGACTTGTCTGCAGAGGGTTCATACTATATCTGGGAAAGGGCTTTACACTGCAATCCATAGTCGTTTTATTCACTCACTGACATTCTGTACAGTACTACATGTAACCTTGATGCATTCCACTTCACAATCAGATGTTCATTACTTTCTTCATGTCTATTACCTTCTGTTTCTGTCAACCTGCTAATGGCTGAGACTAAGGTTGTGTTCCAAATACACCCTAGTAGTGCACTATATAGGCTAAGGCTTAGGGTGCCATTTGGGACAAACGCCTGAGACACAGAACTGTCGTCCTGCAGTGTCTGTTCAGTTCCTGATCCAAGCTGTAGATAATCATGTGTCAGTCCCAGTGATAAATGGCCCTGGTCACTGCTGGGTAGTGTGTTCATGCGTGGGAGTCAGGAGGGAGGGAAGATGGAAGGAGGGAGGGAAGATGGAAGGAGAGAGGGAGGGAAGAGGGAAGGAGAGAGGGAGGGAAGAGGGAAGGAGAGAGGGAGGGAGGAGGGAAGGAGAGAGGGAAGGAGAGAGGGAGGGAGGAGGGAAGGAGAGAGAGGAGGAGGGAAGGAGAGAGGGAGGGAAGGAGAGAGGGAGGGAGGGAGGAGAGAGGAGGAGGGAAGGGGAGGAGAGAGAGAGAGGGAGGAGGGAAGGAGAGAGAGAGAGGGAGGAGGGAAGAGAGAGAGAGAGGGAGGAGGGAAGGAGAGAGAGAGGGAAGGAGAGAGAGAGAGGGAAGGAGGAGAGAGAGAGAAGGAGAGAGAGAGAGAGAAGGAGAAGGGAAGGAGAGAGAGAGAAGGAGGAGGGAAGGAGAGAGAGAGAGGAGGAGGGAAGGAGAGAGAGAGAGAGAGGAGGGAAGGAGAGAGAGAGAGGGAGGAGGGAAGGAGAGAGAGAGAGAGAGAGGAGGGAAGGAGAGAATGGGAGAGAGAGAGAGAGAGGAGAGAGAGAGAGGGAGGAGGGAAGGAGAGAGAGAGGGAGGGAGGAGGGAAGGAGAGGGAGGGAGGAGGGAGGGAGGAGGGAAGGAGAGAGGGAGGGAAGGAGAGAGAGAGGGAGGAGGGAAGGAGAGAGAGAGGGAGGAGGGAAGGAGAGAGAGGGGAGGAGGGGAAGGAGAGAGAGAGGGAGGAGGGAAGGAGAGGAGAGAGAGAGGGAGGAGGGAAGGGGAAGGAGAGAGAGAGAGGGAGGAGGGAAGGAGAGAGAGAGAGAGAGGGAGGAGGGAAGGAGAGAGAGAGAGAGGGATGGAAGGAGAGAGAGAGAGAGGGAGGAGGGAAGGAGAGAGAGAGAGGGAGGAGGGAAGGAGAGAGAGAGAGGGAGGAGGGAAGGCGAGAGAGAGAGGGAGGAGGGGAAGGCGAGAGAGAGGGAGGAGGGAAGGCGAGAGAGAGAGGGAGGAGGGAAGGAGAGAGAGAGAGGGAGGAGGGAAGGAGAGAGAGAGGGGAGGAGGGAAGGAGAGAGAGGGGGAGGAGGGAAGGAGAGAGAGAGGGAGGAGGGAAGGAGAGAGAGAGAGAGAGAGGAGGGAAGGAGAGAGAGAGAGAGAGGGAGGGAAGAGAGAGAGAGAGAGGGAGGAGGGAAGGAGAGAGAGAGGGAGGAGGGAAGGAGAGAGAGAGAGAGGGAGGAGGGAAGGAGGGAGGGAGGGAGGAGGGAGGGAAGGACGAGGGAGGGAGGAGGGAAGGAGAGAGGGAGGGAGGAGGGAAGGAGAGAGGGAAGGATAGAGGGAGGGAGGGAGGGAGGGAGGGAGGAGGGAGGGAAGGACGAGGGAGGGAGGAGGGAAGGAGAGAGGGAGGGAGGAGGGAAGGAGAGAGGGGAAGGATAGAGAGAGGGAGGGAGGGGGAAGGAGGGAGGGAGGAGAGCGAGAGAGGGAGGGAGGGGGAAGGAGGGAGGGAGGAGAGCGAGAGAGAGAGGGAGGGAGGAGAGCGAGAGAGGGAGGGAGGAGGGAAGGAGGGGGAGGAGGGAAAGAGAGAGAGAGGGAGGGAGGAGGGAAGGCGAGAGGGAGGGAGGAGGGAAGGCGAGAGGGAGGGAGGAGGGAAGGAGAGAGGGAGGGAGGAGGGAAGGAGAGAGGGAGGGAGAGAGAGAGAGGGAGGAGGGAAGGAGAGAGAGAGAGAGGGGGAGGAGGGAAGGAGAGAGAGAGGGAGGAGGGGAGGAGAGAGAGGAGGGAGGAGGGAGGAGGGAAGGAGAGAGAGAGAGGGAGGAGGGAAGGAGAGAGGGAGGAGGGAAGGAGAGAGAGAGAGAGAGGGAGGAGGGAAGGAGAGAGAGAGAGAGGGAGGAGGGAAGGAGGGAGGGAGGAGAGCGAGAGAGGGAGGGAGGAGGGAAGGAGGGAGGGAGGAGGGAAAGAGAGAGAGAGGGAGGGAGGAGGGAAGGAGAGAGGGAGGGAGGAGGGAAGGAGAGAGGGAGGGAGGAGGGAAGGAGAGAGAGGGGGAAGGAGAGAGGGAGGGAGGGAGGAGGGAAGGAGAGAGGGAGGGAGGAGGGAAGGAAGAGGGAGGGAAGGAGAGAGAGAGAGGGAGGAGGGAAGGAGAGAGAGAGAGAGAGAGGGAGGAGGGAAGGAGAGAGAGAGAGAGAGAGGGAGGAGGGAAGGAGAGAGAGAGAGAGGGAGGAGGGAAGGAGAGAGAGGGGGAAGGAGATAGGGAGGGAGGGAGGAGGGAAGGAGAGAGGGAGGGAGAGAGGAGGGAAGGAGAGAGAGAGGGAGGAGGTTAGGGATGACAGGCGTTCAACAATGTTCTTCCTTCGGCGGTGGTGCTGGTGTCATCTCTTTTTTTAGTTTTTATCAACTTCCTCATCCATAATTCATCCATAAGTATGTTTTTATTTTTCTCCTCTCTTAAAATGTTTGTGAAATTTGCAAAACTAAGTACTGTTTGCCAAGGCCTTTCTGTGTCCTCTGCACTTACCATCTTAACGAACATTAACACACATTCATAAGGTATGGCCCCTTTAAATAGCCTAGATTTAGGTTAGTGATATTCAATTGGTGGCAAAAGGTGAAGGAAAGCCTCCAATGTTTTTGCTAATGTCTACTGGGCCTGTGTCTGTGGTGCAGTCATGCTGTCTACTGGGCCTGTGTCTGTGGTGCAGTCATGCTGTCTACTGGGCCTGTGTCTGTGGTGCAGTCATGCTGTCTACTGGGCCTGTGTCTGTGGTGCAGTCATGCTGTCTACTGGGCCTGTGTCTGTGGTGCAGTCATGCTGTCTACTGGGCCTGTGTCTGTGGTGCAGTCATGCTGTCTACTGGGCCTGTGTCTGGTGCAGTCATGCTGTCTACTGGGCCTGTGTCTGTGGTGCAGTCATGCTGTCTACTGGGCCTGTGTCTGTGGTGCAGTCATGCTGTCTACTGGGCCTGTGTCTGTGGTGCAGTCATGCTGTCTACTGGGCCTGTGTCTGTGGTGCAGTCATGCTGTCTACTGGGCCTGTGTCTGTGGTGCAGTCATGCTGTCTACTGGGCCTGTGTCTGTGGTGCAGTCATGCTGTCTACTGGGCCTGTGTCTGTGGTGCAGTCATGCTGTCTACTGGGCCTGTGTCTGTGGTGGGCCTGTCTGTGGTGCAGTCATGCTGTCTACTGGGCCTGTGTCTGTGGTGCAGTCATGCTGTCTACTGGGCCTGTGTCTGTGGTGCAGTCATGCTGTCTACTGGGCCTGTGTCTGTGGTGCAGTCATGCTGTCTACTGGGCCTGTGTCTGTGGTGCAGTCATGCTGTCTACTGGGCCTGTGTCTGTGGTCTGTGGTGCTAGTCATGCATGTCTACTGGGCCTGTGTCTGTGGTGCAGTCATGCTGTCTACTGGGCCTGTGTCTGTGGTGCAGTCATGCTGTCTACTGGGCCTGTGTCTGTGGCAGTGCAGTGGGCCTGTGTCTGTCTACTGGGCCTGGTGTCTGTGGTGCAGTCATGCTGTCTACTGGGCCTGTGTCTGTGGTGCAGTCATGCTGTCTACTGGGCCTGTGTCTGTGGTGCAGTCATGCTGTCTACTGGGCCCTGTGTCTGTGGTGCAGTCATGCTGTCTACTGGCCCTGTGTCTGTGGTGCAGTCATGCTGTCTACTGGCCCTGTGTCTGTGGTGCAGTCATGCTGTCTACTGGCCCTGTGTCTGTGGTGCAGTCATGCTGTCTACTGGCCCTGTGTCTGTGGTGCAGTCATGCTGTCTACTGGCCCTGTGTCTGTGGTGCAGTCATGCTGTCTACTGGCCCTGTGTCTGTGGTGCAGTCATGCTGTCTACTGGCCCTGGTCTGTGGTGCAGTCATGCTGTCTACTGGCCCTGGTCTGTGGTGCAGTCATGCTGTCTACTGGCCCTGTGTCTGTGGTGCAGTCATGCTGTCTACTGGCCCTGTGTCTGTGGTGCAGTCATGCTGTCTACTGGCCCTGTGTCTGTGGTGCAGTCATGCTGTCTACTGGGCCTGTGTCTGTGGTGCAGTCATGCTGTCTACTGGCCCTGTGTCTGTGGTGCAGTCATGCTGTCTACTGGGCCTGTGTCTGTGGTGCAGTCATGCTGTCTACTGGCCCTGTGTCTGTGGTGCAGTCATGCTGTCTACTGGGCCTGTGTCTGTGGTGCAGTCATGCTGTCTACTGGGCCTGTGTCTGTGGTGCAGTCATGCTGTCTACTGGCCCTGTGTCTGTGGTGCAGTCATGCTGTCTACTGGCCTGTGTCTGTGGTGCAGTCATGCTGTCTACCTGGTGGTGCAGTCATGCTGTCTACTGGGCCTGTGTCTGTGGTGCAGTCATGCTGTCTACTGGGCCTGTGTCTGTGGTGCAGTCATGCTGTCTACTGGGCCTGTGTCTGTGGTGCAGTCATGCTGTCTACTGGGCCTGTGTCTGTGGTGCAGTCATGCTGTCTACTGGGCCTGTGTCTGTGGTGCAGTCATGCTGTCTACTGGGCCTGTGTCTGTGGTGCAGTCATGCATGTCTACTGGGCCTGTGTCTGTGGTGCAGTCATGCATGTCTACTGGGCCTGTGTCTGTGGTGCAGTCATGCTGTCTACTGGGCCTGTGTCTGTGGTGCAGTCATGCTGTCTACTGGGCCTGTGTCTGTGGTGCAGTCATGCTGTCTACTGGGCCTGTGTCTGTGGTGCAGTCATGCTGTCTACTAGGCCTGTGTCTGTGGTGCAGTCATGCTGTCTACTGGGCCTGTGTCTGTGGTGCAGTCATGCTGTCTACTGGGCCTGTGTCTGTGGTGCAGTCATGCTGTCTACTGGGCCTGTGTCTGTGGTGCAGTCATGCTGTCTACTGGGCCTGTGTCTGTGGTGCAGTCATGCTGTCTACTGGGCCTGTGTCTGTGGTGCAGTCATGCTGTCTACTGGGCCTGTGTCTGTGGTGCAGTCATGCTGTCTACTGGGCCTGTGTCTGTGGTGCAGTCATGCTGTCTACTGGGCCTGTGTCTGTGGTGCAGTCATGCTGTCTACTGGGCCTGTGTCTGTGGTGCAGTCATGCATGTCTACTGGGCCTGTGTCTGTGGTGCAGTCATGCTGTCTACTGGGCCTGTGTCTGTGGTGCAGTCATGCTGTCTACTGGGCCTGTGTCTGTGGTGCAGTCATGCTGTCTACTGGGCCTGTGTCTGTGGTGCAGTCATGCTGTCTACTGGGCCTGTGTCTGTGGTGCAGTCATGCTGTCTAGTCTGGGCCTGTGTCTGTGGTGCAGTCATGCTGTCTACTGGCCCTGTGTCTGTGGTGCAGTCATGCTGTCTACTGGGCCTGTGTCTGTGGTGCAGTCATGCATGTCTACTGGCCCTGTGTCTGTGGTGCAGTCATGCTGTCTACTGGGCCTGTGTCTGTGGTGCAGTCATGCTGTCTACTGGGCCTGTGTCTGTGGTGCAGTCATGCTGTCTACTGGGCCTGTGTCTGTGGTGCAGTCATGCTGTCTACTGGGCCTGTGTCTGTGGTGCAGTCATGCTGTCTACTGGGCCTGTGTCTGTGGTGCAGTCATGCTGTCTACTGGGCCTGTGTCTGTGGTGCAGTCATGCTGTCTACTGGGCCTGTGTCTGTGGTGCAGTCATGCTGTCTACTGGGCCTGTGTCTGTGGTGCAGTCATGCTGTCTACTGGGCCTGTGTCTGTGGTGCAGTCATGCTGTCTACTGGGCCTGTGTCTGTGGTGCAGTCATGCTGTCTACTGGGCCTGTGTCTGTGGTGCAGTCATGCATGTCTACTGGCCCTGTGTCTGTGGTGCAGTCATGCTGTCTACTGGGCCTGTGTCTGTGGTGCAGTCATGCTGTCTACTGGGCCTGTGTCTGTGGTGCAGTCATGCTGTCTACTGGGCCTGTGTCTGTGGTGCAGTCATGCTGTCTACTGGGCCTGTGTCTGTGGTGCAGTCATGCATGTCTACTGGGCCTGTGTCTGGTGCAGTCATGCTGTCTACTGGCCCTGTGTCTGTGGTGCAGTCATGCTGTCTACTGGGCCTGTGTCTGTGGTGCAGTCATGCTGTCTACTGGGCCTGTGTCTGTGGTGCAGTCATGCTGTCTACTGGGCCTGTGTCTGTGGTGCAGTCATGCATGTCTACTGGGCCTGTGTCTGTGGTGCAGTCATGCATGTCTACTGGGCCTGTGTCTGTGGTGCAGTCATGCATGTCTACTGGGCCTGTGTCTGTGGTGCAGTCATGCATGTCTACTGGGCCCTGTGTCTGTGGTGCAGTCATGCATGTCTACTGGGCCTGTGTCTGTGGTGCAGTCATGCATGTCTACTGGGCCCGTGTCTGTGGTGCAGTCATGCATGTCTACTGGGCCTGTGTCTGGTGCAGTCATGCATGTCTACTGGGCCTGTGTCTGTGGTGCAGTCATGCATGTCTACTGGGCCTGTGTCTGTGGTGCAGTCATGCATGTCTACTGGGCCTGTGTCTGTGGTGCAGTCATGCATGTCTACTGGGCCTGTGTCTGTGGTGCAGTCATGCATGTCTACTGGGCCTGTGTCTGTGGTGCAGTCATGTATGTCTACTGGGCCTGTGTCTGTGGTGCAGTCATGCATGTCTACTGGGCCTGTGTCTGGTGCAGTCATGCTGTCTACTGGGCCTGTGTCTGTGGTGCAGTCATGCATGTCTACTGGGCCTGTGTCTGTGGTGCAGTCATGTATGTCTACTGGGCCTGTGTCTGTGGTGCAGTCATGCTGTCTACTGGGCCTGTGTCTGTGGTGCAGTCATGTATGTCTACTGGGCCTGTGTCTGTGGTGCAGTCATGTATGTCTACTGGGCCTGTGTCTGTGGTGCAGTCATGCATGTCTACTGGGCCTGTGTCTGTGGTGCAGTCATGCATGTCTACTGGGCCTGTGTCTGTGGTGCAGTCATGCATGTCTACTGGGCCTGTGTCTGTGGTGCAGTCATGCATGTCTACTGGGCCTGTGTCTGTGGTGCAGTCATGCATGTCTACTGGGCCCTGTGTCTGTGGTGCAGTCATGCATGTCTACTGGGCCTGTGTCTGTGGTGCAGTCATGCTGTCTACTGGGCCTGTGTCTGTGGTGCAGTCATGCTGTCTACTGGGCCTGTGTCTGTGGTGCAGTCATGCTGTCTACTGGGCCTGTGTCTGTGGTGCAGTCATGCATGTCTACTGGGCCTGTGTCTGGTGCAGTCATGCTGTCTACTGGGCCTGTGTCTGGTGCAGTCATGCATGTCTACTGGGCCTGTGTCTGGGTGCAGTCATGCTGTCTACTGGGCCTGTGTCTGGTGCAGTCATGCATGTCTACTGGGCCTGTGTCTGGTGCAGTCATGCTGTCTACTGGGCCTGTGTCTGTGGTGCAGTCATGCTGTCTACTGGGCCTGTGTCTGTGGTGCAGTCATGCTGTCTACTGGGCCTGTGTCTGTGGTGCAGTCATGCTGTCTACTGGGCCTGTGTCTGTGGTGCAGTCATGCATGTCTACTGGGCCTGTGTCTGTGGTGCAGTCATGCACATCGGTGACCTTGTTGCATGCTTTACTTTTATATGACGTGTGTGTGTGTGTGTGTGTGTGTGGGTGTGTGGGTGTGTTTGTGTGTGTCAGTGCTGTTTTTCCTTGCATGTATATCTGCATTGGTTTGTATGACGCCTTCTGCAGAAGAGCGGAGGCTGCTCGGATGAGTGTGTGCATGTGTGTGTTTGCCTGTGAGTATCCGTCCGCCTATGTGTGTGACCCCTCAGGTCAGGGGGTGTTACTGGAGTGTGTAGCATCATAGGGGTCTGTGGATGAAACAGAAGTTAGGGGCCCACCTCAAGCACCTCCAACACCTGCTAGTGTCTCACGCACACATGCGTGGGCGGGCGGGCAGATGGCCGATCACAGACGAACACACACATGCAGGTGTTGGGAGGGGCTTGAGGTGGGCCCCACAGACTCCTATGATGCTACATAGCAAGAAGGCAATAATAGCCTAGTGCAAACAACAAAAACAGGTAGCTAAGTATAATAACAAGATGCAATCATTTGCTGTTAGTGAGAAGAGCAAAGAGCTATTTTAGCTTGCGTTCTAAAATAATTTCAAATCTATTTCCGATTATTTATTTCATTTCCCATGATCATTGCAGAATACATTCCTCACCTTTTCTGACTGTGATGGTTTCATAGGCTACTCATAGTACATAGTACATACAGTGGGGCAATAAAGTATTTAGTCAGCCACCAATTGTGCAAGTTCTCCCACTTAAAAAGATGAGAGGCCTGTAATTTTCATCATAGGTACACTTCAACTATGACAGACAAAATGAGAAAAAGAAAATCCAGAAAATCACATTGTAGGATTTGTAATGAATTTATTTGCAAATTATGGTGGAAAATAAGTATTTGGTCAATAACAAAAGTTTATCTCAATACTTTGTTAAATACCCTTTGTTGGCAATGACAGAGGTCAAATGTTTTCTGTAAGTCTTCACAAGATTTTCACACACTGTTGCTGGTATTTTGGCCCATTCCTCCATGCAGATCTAGAGCAGTGATGTTTTGGGGCTGTTGCTGGGTAACACGGACTTTCAACTCCCTCCAAAGATTTTCTATGGGGTTGAGATCTGGAGACTGGCTAGGCCACTCCAGGATCTTGAAATGCTTCTTACGAAGCCACTCCATCGTTGCCCTGGCGGTGTGTTTGGGATCATTGTCATGCTGAAAGACCCAGCCATGTTTAATCTTCAATGCCCTTGCTGATGGTAGGCTTTGTTACTTTGGTCCCAGCTCTCTGCAGGTCATTTACTAGGTCCCCCCGTGTGGTTCTGGGACTTTTGCTCACCGTTCTTGTGATCATTTTGACCCCACGGGGTGAGATCTTGCGTGGAGCCCCAGATCGAGGGAGATTATCAGTGGTCTTGTATGTCTTCCATTTCCTAATAATTGCTCCCACAGTTGATTTCTTCAAACCAAGCTGCTTACCTATTGCAGATTCAGTCTTCCCAGCCTGGTGCAGGTCTACAATTTTGTTTCTGGTGTCCTTTGACAGCTCTTTGGTCTTGGCCATAGTGGAGTTTGGAGTGTGACTGTGAGGTTGTGGACAGGTGTCTTTTATACTGATAACAAGTTCAAACAGGTGCCATTAATACAGGTAACGAGTGGAGGACAGAGGAGCCTCTTAAAGAAGAAGTTACAGGTCTGTGAGAGCCAGAAATCTTGCTTGTTTGTAGGTGACCAAATACTTATTTTCCACCATAATTTGCAAATAAATTCATTAAAAATCCTTCAATGTGATTTTCTGGAGAAAAAAAAATCTCATTTTGTCTGTCATAGTTGAAGTGTACCTATGATGAAAATTACAGGCCTCTCTCATCTTTTTAAGTGGGAGAACTTGCACAATTGGTGGCTGACTAAATACTTTTTTGCCCCACTGTATATCAGAACCATTGCACCTTTTCTGGCCATGATGAGTTCGTATTACCAAAGAAGCCATACAGCAAATGTATTTATTTAATTGAGCCTATTAGATAATGATCACTACTAGTGTTTGCTCTATGCATGAGGAAGGGGGTGCGGTTTATAACATTCTGTACAATTTAAAGCTGCAATAGTTAGCTTTTTGGGTGACCTGACAAAATGCACATAGAAATGTGAGTTATAGATCTGTCATACTCATTGAATGCAAGTTTAAGAAGAGGTAGATATGTTCTATGTTATATGCTTTTAAGTTTAATTTTTGCGTCTTTTACTTCTGGATTTATACACCAGCTTCAAACAGCTGAAAATACAATATTTTTGGTAATGGAAAATATATTTTACGGTGGTTTAGATGGCACAATGATTCTTTACACTATACATGCTTGTTTGTCACAAACTGAAATTAGCAACCAGGAAATGGCGGAGCGATGTTTTGCATTGAAGTGTGTAGGCAACCACTGTACAGTAAGCAGGCCTACTGTTGAAAAATATATCAGAGTAGACAATGTTTCATAATTCGCGGGCATTGCACCATATTGAGGTTTTTGAAGAAAGTAAATGCAAAACATTATTGAATTCAAATGATCTGTTTACAATTGTGCAATTGTTTTTGTGTTTCAGAAACACTGCCAAAAAAACATTCTGCCAACACCTCCAAAGACTTGATCAAGTTGGCCATTGATATATCCTTTAGATACTGTCTTGGCCTAATTCCAACACCTCCAAAGACTTGATCAAGTTGGCCATTGATATATCCTTTAGATACTGTCTTGGCCTAATTCCAACACCTCCAAAGACTTGATCAAGTTGGCCATTGATATATCCTTTAGATACTGTCTTGGCCTAATTCCAACACCTCCAAAGACTTGATCAAGTTGGCCATTGATATATCCTTTAGATACTGTCTTGGCCTAATTCCAACACCTCCAAAGAAGGGCGTTATTGTCACCATGAACGGTGAATGATGGGTGTTATTCAGGCAGAGTTATAATGCTTGTTCACGTGGGTAGTTTAATGACAGGTCTGATTTATAACGGGAAACATGTGTAAATACGTTTATAAATCTCTAAATAGTTGCGCTGTCCTTTCAGAATTGGCGTAGGTAGATTTTTACTGTGAAATGTATTCAACAGTTATAAATTATGCCATTGGTCCCCACAAGGATAGTAAAACTCCAACACACACACACACACACATATATATATACACACACACACACGTGCACACACACACGCAAAAGTATCTCTGCAGTATCTCCATAGCCAGCGACTGGATGGGAAGGCTGAGTTAGCAACACATAAAGTGTGCCGGTGCTTTTGTAATGGTTGTCTTGGAACGCACCACTCACAGCGCCTTTGTACAACAGTCTCTAATTCACATTCCTCACAGGATTTCTGCCTCTGTGGGTATTGTGGAATGACCTATTTTTTTGTGTTGTTTTTCATGCTATCCTTCACCCACACAGAGGCAGAACCCTAGCATGCGTAGCGTAGTTCTACTCTAGTGGAGGTCCAGCCGACCTTGTGTTGGCTACGTGGCCCTGCTTTGTCTGCACCAGGCAGTTTTCTGAAGCTCTGGGAACAGAACTCCTAACCGTTTTCCACTGCAGGTGAAACGCATCATTCCAGAACGGTTCCTCATTCCTCTCAGGAGAATCGGTCTTCCCAACTCTTATTATGTTGGTTAACTCTAGGGAGATGTTCCTCGTCTCTTGAAGAATAATAGACATGTTTTACTTTAATCCTCACTGTACAACTATGTCCTCTCTCATAGTTTATTGTGCTTCTCTACTGAAAGCCTTCCTGGAAGGTTAGAGTTTTTCTCATCAGTTACAGTAGAATCAGGAATGTTTCCCATTCCTCTTAGTACAATATGTCCTCTCTTTCCCTCTGTTTATTTTGGGTCAAAATGGAACCCTATTCACTATATAGAGAGTTGGGTCAAAATGGAACCCTATTCACTATATAGAGAGTTGGGTCAAAATGGAACCCTATTCACTATATAGAGAGTTGGTTATGGTCTAAAGTAGTGCACTACATAGAGATGTGTATAATTTGGGATGTAGACACAGTCTGTCATAATTCCATGGGACAGCAGTGGTATGCCTGGCTTGTGCAACTGGCTGATTGATTGATCTGTTGGGTTGTGATGTATGCTTGGTGGACATGAAAGCAGCTGCAGCTTGTGTGAGTGACATCCCTGGTTCACACGATGCCATGCAACAATTGCTGCTTTATTGATGCCCCAATCTGTGGGGTGTGTGTCAGACTGCCTGTTGGTGATATATGGCAGGCTCTGTCCCCAAGCCAAACCCCACATAGCATTCTTCTTTCAGAACACGATAGCGTCGTTAGGGGTAGGCCGTCATTGTAAATTGTAAATAAAAATTGGTTCTTAACTAATTTAAATAAAATGTAAAAATAAATCAAATAGCACAGTGAGGTGGGATTAGTCCTATTAAAGCTAGCCTGTCTCCTAGCATCACTAGGCTCTACTGCTAGTGTTAGCACAGTGAGGTGGGATTAGTCCTATTAAAGCTAGCCTGTTTCCTAGCATCACTAGTCTCTACTGCTAGTGTTAGCACAGTGAGGTGTGGTTAGTCCTATTAAAGCTAGCCTGTCTCCTAGCATCACTAGTCTCTACTGCTAGTGTTAGCACAGTGAGGTGGGATTAGTCCTATTAAAGCTAGCCTGTTTCCTAGCATCACTAGTCTCTACTGCTAGTGTTAGCACAGTGAGGTGTGGTTAGTCCTATTAAAGCTAGCCTGTCTCCTAGCATCACTAGTCTCTACTGCTAGTGTTAGCACAGTGAGGTGTGGTTAGTCCTATTAAAGCTAGCCTGTCTCCTAGCATCACTAGTCTCTACTGCTAGTGTTAGCACAGTGAGGTAGGATTAGTCCTATTAAAGCTAGCCTGTCTCCTAGCATCACTAGTCTCTACTGCTAGTGTTAGCACAGTGAGGTGGGATTAGTCCTATTAAAGCTAGCCTGTCTCCTAGCATCACTAGTCTCTACTGCTGGCCTATCTAGTTGGTGTTCCAGCGTCAGAGAAAGGACCATGTGCACCTTTGTGATGCTAGTCTATTAAAGAGACACTGGACGAATGGACAGACGCACAGAGACAGCCAGTTAGCCAGTCTAATCCATTAAACCCTGGATGGACAGTCAATCCAGACGTCTCACCCTGCCTTTCACATGGTGATTTAATCCACTGGCGCTTGGATATATGGATTATTAAGGGACTTAGATTTTCTTTACCAACCATACAATCTCTCTCTCTCTCTCTCTCTCTCTCTCTCTCAATTCTACTCTTCTATTAAATCACGTTGTTCTACCACTGACCTATCATTACTGAGACCACACGCTGAGACTCAACTCTCTCTGTGCAACGTGTGTTCTGAAGGCTGAGACTCAACTCTCTCTGGGCAACGTGTGTTCTGAAGGCTGAGACTCAACTCTCTCTGGGCAACGTGTGTTCTGAAGGCTGAGACTCAACTCTCTGGGCAACGTGATGCTTCTGAAGGCTGAGACTCAACTCTCTCTGGGCAACGTGTGTTCTGAAGGCTGAGACTCAACTCTCTCTGGGCAACGTGTGTTCTGAAGGCTGAGACTCAACTCTCTCTGGGCAACGTGTGTTCTGAAGGCTGAGACTCAACTCTCTCTGGGCAACGTGTGTTCTGAAGGCTGAGACTCAACTCTCTCAACGTGGGCAACGTGTGTTCTGAAGGTGAGACTCAACTCTCTCTGGGCAACGTGTGTTCTGAAGGCTGAGACTCAACTCTCTCTGGGCAACGTGTGTTCTGAAGGCTGAGACTCAACTCTCTCTGGGCAACGTGTGTTCTGAAGGCTGAGACTCAACTCTCTCTGGGCAACGTGTGTTCTGAAGGCTGAGACTCAACTCTCTCTGGGCAACGTGTGTTCTGAAGGCTGAGACTCAACTCTCTCTGGGCAACGTGTGTTCTGAAGGCTGAGACTCAACTCTCTCTGGGCAACGTGTGTTCTGAAGGCTGAGACTCAACTCTCTCTGGGCAACGTGTGTTCTGAAGGCTGAGACTCAACTCTCTCTGGGCAATGTGTGTTCTGAAGGCTGAGACTCAACTCTCTCTGGGCAACGTGTGTTCTGAAGGCTGAGACTCAACTCTCTCTGGGCAATGTGTGTTCTGAAGGCTGAGACTCAACTCTCTCTGGGCAACGTGTGTTCTGAAGGCTGAGACTCAACTCTCTCTGGGCAACGTGTGTTCTGAAGGCTGAGACTCAACTCTCTCTGGGCAACGTGTGTTCTGAAGGCTGAGACTCAACTCTCTCTGGGCAACGTGTGTTCTCGTTCTTAACAGCAGTTGTTGTGTCATGGATGTTTGTGTTCCTGTGCTGCTCAAATGTCATAGCATTGCTGTTTTTTATGTGTTTGGTTATAGTCACTTTGGAATCGACACACAGTACAAATTATGATCATGCTCGAGTCGAGGCGCTAAAATGAGTTTGACCTAATTACAAGCAGAGTGGATTTCACCTCAATATTGATTCTTGTAGACACATTTCCCTACTTCAGTTTGATTGCCTTAGCCTGCATCCCCACCTGCAGTTTGTACCTGTCAGGTTCAATTGATTTCAACTTAATTGACTGTGTTGATATTCCATATGATTTGTGTATCTAATAGGGAAATGGATAGTATTGATATAAACATGTGCAATTGTAGTAGAGGAAAGGAAAGGGAAAGGGGGATACCTAGTCAGTTGTACAACTGAATGCCTTCAACTGAAATGTGTTTTCCACATTTAACCCCCTCTGAATCAGAGAGGTACGGAGGGGCAGAAAGACAGATATTTACCTTGTCAGCTAGTAGGTTAGGATCGGGTGATATTTACCTTGTCAGCTAGTAGGTTAGGATCGGGTGATATTTACCTTGTCAGCTAGTAGGTTAGGGTCGGGTGATATTTACCTTGTCAGCTAGTAGGTTAGGATCGGGTGATATTTACCTTGTCAGCTAGTAGGTTAGGATCGGGTGATATTTACCTTGTCAGCTAGTAGGTTAGGATCGGGTGATATTTACCTTGTCAGCTAGTAGGTTAGGGTCGGGTGATATTTACCTTGTCAGCTAGTAGGTTAGGATCGGGTGATATTTACCTTGTCAGCTAGTAGGTTAGGATCGGGTGATATTTACCTTGTCAGCTAGTAGGTTAGGATCGGGTGATATTTACCTTGTCAGCTAGTAGGTTAGGATCGGGTGATATTTACCTTGTCAGCTAGTAGGTTAGGATCGGGTGATATTTACCTTGTCAGCTAGTAGGTTAGGGTCGGGTGATATTTACCTTGTCAGCTAGTAGGTTAGGGGCGGGTGATATTTGGGGAGACCTCTTCTACGATATACTACTTCAAATATCGCGACATCCAATATTGTTGTTTTAATCCGTTAACTAGATAATTCCAGACTGCTCTTTGTTTTGCTTATTTACAGTATTAAAGTCACATTCTATTTAAATAATCTTAGTATGGCGAAAAAACAAGGCTTACTTCATTAATTTAGACTTCATTTTCCACGTATTAATACAGCCTACACATTAATACGGCCTACATGTTAATAATACACATGAATAGATAATTAGACTGCTCACGTTTGTGTTTGGCCTGCATGTTACAGTATGTTAAAGTCGGCCTGCATGTTAATATGGCCTGCATGTTAATACGGCCTGCATGTTAATACGGCCTGCATGTTATTACACGTTTACGGCCTGCATTTTCGGCCTGCATGTTAATACGGCCTACACGTTAATACGGTCTGCATGTTAATACGGCCTACACGTTAATACGGCCTACACGTTAATACGGCCTACATTATTAATACGGCCTACACGTTAATACGGCCTACACGTTAATACGGCCTACACGTTAATACGGCCTACACGTTAATACGGCCTACACGTTAATACGGCCTGCATGTTAATACGGCCTACACATTAATACGGCCTACAGATTAATACGGCCTGCACATTAATACGGCCTACACATTAATACGGCCTACACATTAATACGGCCTACACATTAATACGGCCTGCACATGAATACAGCCTGCACATTAATACGGCCTGCATGTTAATACGGCCTAACTGATCAAACTGCACAGTTTTAATTTGTAAAGTTCAAATAGTATAGTCTTCCACACCACAATACATCATCTCGCACGATATTAGGTTTAATCATATATTGGCTCAATCCTAGTAGGTTATCTATGATATAAGTACTGATATGTACTGTAAGGCTAGATGATGTGATAATGCTCCGCATGCACCGACACACACACAGGAAGTGTGTGCCTATCCTATGACCCATTATTGTCATTGTATTCTGGCTGTACTCTTGACAATTGATTAACCTTGTTCTGAAACCTGAGAGGCTAAAAACACATCCGTCCATCCTGTCTGTCATATTTCCAAACCTGAGAGGCTAAAACCACATCCGTCCATCCTGTCTGTCATATTTCCAAACCTGAGAGGCTAAAACCACATCCGTCCATCCAGTCTGTCTATTTCCAAAGCTGAGAGAATAAAACCACAACCGTCCATCCTGTCTGTTTGTGGCCAAACCTGAGAGATTAAAACCACATCCGTCTGTCTGTCCAGCCATCCTGTCTGTTTGTGGCCAAAATCTAATAAAATGAGAGATAAGAGATAAGAGAAAGAAAAACAAATAATTCAGGAGCATCAGTAAATAACAATAGCGGGGCTTCATACAGAGGGTACTGGTACAGAGTCCATGTGAGGGGGCACCAGTGTCAAGGTAATTATGTACATGCAGGTAGGGTTATTAAAGTGGCTATGCATAGATAATAACAGAGAGTAACAGCAGTGTGGAGGGGGGTGCAAATAGTCTGGGTAACCATTTGATTAGCTGTTCAGGAGTCTTATGGCTTGGGAGTAGAAGCTGTTTAAAAGCCTCTTGGACCTAGACTTGGTGCTCTGGTACCGCTGGCCGTGCGGTAGCAGAGAGAACAGTCTATGACTAAGGTGGCTGGAGTCTTTGACAATTTTTAGGACCTTACTCTGACACCACCTGGTATAGAGGTCCTGGATGGCAGGAAGCTTAGCCCCAGTGATGTACTGGGCCGTACGCACTACCCTCTATAGGCCTTGCGGTCAAAGGCCGAGCAGTTGCCATACCAGGCAGTGATGCAACCCGTCAGGATGCTCTCGATGGTGCAGCTGTAAAACCTTTTGAGGACCTGAGGACCCATACCAAATCTTTTCAGTCTCCTGAGAGGGAATAGGTTTTGTTGTGCCCTCTTCACAACTGTCTTGGTGTGCTTGGACCATGTTAGTTGTTGGTGATGTGGATGCCAAGGAACTTGAAGCTCTCAACCTGTTCCACTACAGCCCCGTCGATGAGAATGGGGGTGTGCTCGGTCCTCCTTTTCCTGTAGTCCACAATCATCTCCTTTGTCTTGATCACATTGAGGGAGAGGTTGTTGTCCTGGCACCACATGGCCAGATCTCTGACCTCCTCCCTATAGGCTGTCTCATTGTTGTCGGTGATCAGGCCTACTGTTGTGTCATCGGCAAACTTAATGATGGTGTTGGAATTGTGCCTGTTCATGCAGTCATGAGTACAGCAGGGGACTGAGCACACACCCCTGAGGGGACCCTGTGTTGAGGATCAGAGTGGCAGATGTGTTGTTGCCTACTCTTACCACCTGGGGGCGGCCCATCAGGAAGTCCAGGATACAGTTGCAGAGGGAGGTGTCCCAGGGTCCTTAGCTTATTGAGTTTTGAGGGCACTATGATGTTGAACGCTGAGCTGTAAACAATGAGTAGCATTCTCACATAGGTGTTCCTTTTGTCCAGGTGGGAAAGGGCAGTGTGGAGTGCAATAGAGATTACATCATCTGTGGCTCTGTTGGTGTGGTATGCAAATTGGAGTGTGTCTAGGGTTTCCTGGATAATGGTGTTGATGTGAGCCATGACTAGCCGTTCAAAGCATTTCATGGCTACAGATGTGAGTGCTACGAATCTGTAGTAATTTAGGCAGGTTACTTTAGTGTTCTTGAGCACAAGGACTATGGTGGTCCGCTTGAAACATGTTGGTATTACAGACTCCGACAGCGGTTGACTATATCAGTGAAGACACTTGTCAGTTGGTCAGCGCATGCTCGGAGTACACAAACTTGAGGGACTAAAACCACATCCATCCTGTCTGTTTTTGGCCAAACCTGAGAGACTAAAACCACATCCATCTGTCTGTCCGTCCATCCTGTCTGTTTGTGGCCCAAATACCACTTAGCACTCTGAAACCTAACCTCAGGGGACTTAAATGGTCTTCTGGATGTTACCCTGCCATCCGGTTGACTGTGAACTGTGACAATGACAGATTATGGTGTCATCATAGGGCTTCCCCTCTGTGCCAGCCCTGGCCTCTATGTGTCAAAGGTAGTGCCCTATTTGGGAATAGGCTGCCATTTGGGACACAGCCACAGAGCTTCAGCCCCCAGACAGCTAGGGGCACTCTGTGACCATGGACTGGGTTGGGTTGGAGCCTCTGGGCCAGGCTGCCCTCTGGAATTAGCATTGACCCAGTAAAACCAGTGCTTCTTTGTCTCCACTGAGCCCAATGTGCTGAGGGCGGCAGGGTAGCCTAGTGGTTAGAGCGTTGGACTAGTAACCGGAAGGTTGCAAGTGCAAACCCCCGAGCTGACAAGGTACAAATCTGTCGTTCTGCCCCTGAACAGGCAGTTAACCCTCTGTTCCTAGGCCGTCATTGAAAATAAGAATTTGTTCTTAACTGACTTGCCTAGTTAAATAAAGGTTAAAAAAAAAAGAAAAATAAGTCAATTTAAAAAAGTGACAGATCAACGATAGATCAAACCAACTCACTCCCCTTTTGTCTCTTTGTTTTGCAGATATTTCCAGAATTTCCTACTACACAGGTGAGTGTCCTTCAGAACTACAAGAGATCTCATATGCTGTGAACTACAAGAGATCTCATATGCTGTGAACTACAAGAGATCTCATATGCTGTGAACTACAAGAGATCTCATATGCTGTGAACTACAAGAGATCTCATATGCTGTGAACTACAAGAGATCTCATATGCTGTGAACTACAAGAGATCTCATATGCTGTGAACTACAAGAGATCTCATATGCTGTGAACTACAAGAGATCTCATATGCTGTGAACTACAAGAGATCTCATATGCTGTGAACTACAAGAGATCTCATATGCTGTGAACTACAAGAGATCTCATATGCTGTGAAGTTCTCTTATTCGCTTCTGTCAGATTATCCTTGAAGGCAGGTTTGATTCATGGTTGTGCTCTTCAGATGAATAGAAGGCTCTTAGATAAATCAGTCACCTGAATATCATTTACCAGAATCAACTCAGATGAAGGACACAACCATCTACTCCCAAGAGGATGTCGGCTTCTCTTTCATCCTCGAAGTGCACTCCAATAATAATGATATGAATCCCCTCCACCGAGGGTGTCTGTGTTCAGAGTGTAAAAATCATATTTCCTTAGATGATATAGGAAAGGGTTATTAGACTGAAGGGGTTTGTGTCCGTTGGATGATGGTCACTGGGAACACGACTTTGCAGCAGCGGAATGACTAAAACCAAATGACATTTCAGTGTGTGTGCGTATTTGAGTCATTCATTAGACGAGACAGGCCTATTTCAGGGAGTTAATGAACCTCTAGTCGGTGAAGAGCTGTCGCTGCACTCTCTACCATCTAGGCTGCACAAACACTATTCAAAATGCTATTCTCTCCATGTTGCCTCATACTGAACTTTTGTTAGCTATGTGTTTTCTCTGCAGCTCACTGCAATCTCTGAATCATCTCAGTGCCTTTGATTTGTACAGTAGATTGTAAAGAGAGAGAGAGTGCGGGCATCAAAGTATATTTTCCATTGTTTTCAGTGCGTGTCCTCACTATAAGGACATTCTAGTCAAACTAGTGGTGATACTTTGTCTCGATGCTGGGCTGTTCTTCAAGGGGTAATTCATTCAAAACTGCTCTGTCTTGAAAACCTGACCGCTGACATGCATGTTTTTGGGGGATTACTGTGTATTCACAGTGGACTAATGAACCAATAGTAAAAGATTGTTTTGAGGGAACTATTCCTTTCAAGCTCAGGCCGGGAGGGAGAGGCCTTGGATGAACTGTATTCCCACTGGCCAGATATAATTGTGTTTAAAGCCATTGAGGTGAATGGTGATTTGATTATTTTATGGCTTCAGCTTGATTTATATGCTTACCGGGGGACCTTATCCTCAGCCACGACCATAGACCCGACATTATTTTATATCTGCCTCACATTTAATGTAAATTTATGTAGCTGGATATTTTATCACGTCATTCTACACTTAATATCTCCTCAAGGACAATTCTCTGCTGCCTCTATACACACACACACACACACACACACACACACACACACACACACACACACACACCTGCCCTCCTTAACCACTTGCAGTAATAATGGAGAGTGATGAAGTAGGCCAACTCCATGAAAAGAAATGCATGACAACACACAGAGAGAGAGAGAGCAGCAGCAGTTAACTACCCACCTCACTGACTAGAGGGAACATATTTACCGCTTGGCTATGCAGGCACCTGGGCTACATTCAGGGGGGCATACCGTAGCAAAATAATTTGCAACATAAAAAAAAATCTTGTGGGACACCTACCTTTCCGTTTCAGTCAGTTTCAAAACGTAATTTCCCACCAACTGGTAGCTATATTGCAGAGTTTGCATTGGACTCTTAAATATTCCCTCTCATTGAACTGCAGCATCTAGAAGCCATTTTGGCTTATCGATATCTAATGATATTTAGAGCTGCAGATGTTTCGGGGATCATCAAAGGCAGAGTAATTACTTCATTCACCACAGCACCCAATCCGACCCAAGAACAATGAGACCCGAACCCAAATGGACTTAGATCAAAGACGTTAGGTTCGGGTCTAGACCAGACCAAAACAATATTTTATCAGCCAAGTTGCTCTTCTGGTTAACAAATGTCGTTTATATGTTGGCTAGGCCTTCTATAAAGTCATTTTAGTCATATTTAAAATAGCATAAAATAAATATGCTGTAGGATATGCAGAGCCATGGTTGGGTCTATTTGGATCCAGTCAGGTCTATCAGCTGTAGTTACATCGACCTGAAACATGACCCCACCCGGACCCAAGGGACATGTTTGAATTTCAGACCCGAACCTGATCAGGGTCGCTGTCGGGTTTATCAGGTCCACCTGGACCCATAGACCCTCTACCCTAGGGTTCTGGTCAAAAGTAGTGCACTATGTAGGAAAAAGGTGGACTGCATTCTCTGTACCCTCCGTCTCTCCTCATTCCAGGCCTGATGTTTAGACTAAATAACCCTCCGTCTCTCCTCATCCCAGGCCTGATGTTTAGACTAAATAACCCTCCGTCTCTCCTCATCCCAGGCCTGATGTTTAGACTAAATAACCCTCCGTCTCTCCCCATCCCAGGCCTGATGTTAGAATCATGAGGTGGTCACTGCACTGATGTTTATGGCTCACGCCCTCTTTAGCAAGCCCTCTAAATTGCAATCATCACCAAGGGAATCATCACCAAGGGAATCCTAATTTGAGATTCAAACAATTTAATGGTGTTGTTATGGAAATGACTTGTTACATTGTAAAAGCAAGGAAGTCATGAATAATCCCTGTTTCTATGTTTCATCTGGCCTGGGTTACATGGGTCGTACAGCGCCATAAATTACCGATCTAAGATGTGCCGAATCAATGATCTTCACCTCAGGGCTCCAGCCCTGCATGTGGTTTGCTAATTTGCTCGCTAAGTGACTAGGTTGCAAGATCAAGCATCTTGGTTACAGCAGAGTCAACATCCCTGCTGCCTAAATTAGTTTTGTGCGTCAATAATAATAATAATAATCAGCATTTTATTATTTTACATTTGGAAAGAAATAGCGGCCCTTATGTGTACTGCCGGTAGTACCGTATACCCCGGTATGGTACATGAACGGTATGAAAATGAGGATACCGCCCAATCCTAAACTACAGTAGCTTGTAAACAATAAAGTATGCCACGCTCAACCTCCATGACTCTGTGCTGTAACCACGTGACAGCGTAGCCTAATCCAGGTAGAGTGTGTTTACTAACGGGTGCTGATGCTGAAAGCCCCATGAGGGACGGAGTGGGGAGAAGTACACATCCAACCTCCTGACCTTGAACTGTGTCTGGCCCTTCTGAGCTTATGAAACACAGCCCGCATGCTCTCTCACACACACACACACACACACACACACAGTTCATTGAGATGACTGCTGACTATGTGACTGCAGAGATAATGGCAATAATGGTGAAAAGGATAATGGGGGAAACCTGAACTGCAACAGGAGGGTAAGATGTACAGGCTGTACTGACAGCTGTGGGATGGATGACCTGTCCTGGATTCAGACTCAGTCTGTTAGTTAGATACACTGAAACATGATGATCTGTTCTGGATTCAGACTTAGTCAGTTAGTTAGTGTCCCACTCATAGCTTTTCAATGACAATAAAGACTTTTACAGACCAGATACACAAGCTGCTTATTTGTGTGTGCCCATATTCTGTTGTTGTTGACAGTTTTTCCTCCCTAGTTATACAAGTCATTTGTCATTCTAATCCACATCATTTGAGTTGATTTAGTAACCATGGAACCATGGCCTTAGAGACCCTAACAGTACATCTGTCTGTCTTAGTAACCGTGGAACCATGGCCTTGGAGACCCTAACAGTACATCTGTCTGTCTTAGTAACTGTGGAACCATGGCCTTAGAGACCCTAACAGTACATCTGTCTGTCTTAGTAATCGTGGAACCATGGCCTTAGAGACCCTAACAGTACATCTGTCTGTCTTAGCTTCCAGGACCAGCAGACGAGACATATTCAGCTGATGACAGCATGCTCCACTGAACCATACGGCCATGTGTGTTTCTGCGTCTGTGTGTGTGTGTGTTTCTGCGTCTGTGTGTGTGTGTCTCTGTGTGTGCATGGTTGCAAATGCCTACTTCTCACCCAGTGCTTCCAATCTGTTGTCTGTGTGGATTGGTAACACATGTCCCAGCCTGGGCTCCTGCTATGGGAATAGGAATCAAGGAGGAGGGGATAGTGAGAGGCTTTGTGTTTGGGAACAGGGGGCGGATGTGACCCTCTGAATAGCAGAAACGGAGGAGCACCTCTCCTTCTCCATAGGGTGCAGTCATAGCCCCCTTTGTGTGTCTGACACGGCTGTTTCTGGGGGCTCTGTCCCCCCTCGATTCCCCTGCTCCGATGGGCATGAATACCACATGAATACCTATTGTAGAGGCAGCAGTCCACATGAATACCTATTGTAGATGCAGCAGTCCACGTGAATACCTATTGTAGATGCAGCAGTCCACGTGAATACCTATTGTAGATGCAGCAGTCCACGTGAATACCTATTGTAGATGCAGCAGTCCACGTGAATACAGGTGCATCAAAGCTGGGACCGAGAGACTGAAAAACAGCTTCTATCTCAAGGCCATCAGACTGTTAAACAGCCACCACTAACATTGAGTGGCTACTGCCAACACACTGTCAATGACACTGACTCTACTCCAGCCACTTTAATCATGGGAATTGATGGGAAATGATGTAAATATATCACTAACCACTTTAAACAATGCTACCTTATATAATGTTACTTACCCTACATTATTCATCTCATATGCATACGTAGATACTGTACTCTATATCATCGACTGCATCCTTATGTAATACATGTACCACTAGCCACTTTAACTATGCCACTTGGTTTACATACTCATCTCATATGTATATACTGTACTCGATATCATCTACTGTATCTTGCCTATGCTGCTCTGTACCATCACTCATTCATATATCCTTATGTACATATTCTTTATCCCCTTAAACTGTGTATAAGACAGTAGTTTTTTTTGGAATTGTTAGTTAGATTACTTGTTTGTTATTACTGCATTGTCGGAACTAGAAGCACAAGCATTTCGCTACACTCGCATTAACATCTGCTAACCATGTGTATGTGACAAATCAAATTTGATTTGATTTGAATACCTATTGTAGCAGCAGTCCACGTGAATACCTATTGTAGATGCAGCAGTCCACGTGAATACCTATTGTAGATGCAGCAGTCCACGTGAATACCTATTGTAGATGCAGCAGTCCACGTGAATACCTATTGTAGATGCAGCAGTCCACGTGAATACCTATTGTAGATGCAGCAGTCCACGTGAATACCTATTGTGGATGCAGCAGTCCACGTGAATACCTATTGTGGATGCAGCAGTCCACGTGAATACCTATTGTAGATGCAGCAGTCCACGTGAATACCTATTGTAGATGCAGCAGTCCACGTGAATACCTATTGTGGATGCAGCAGTCCACGTGAATACCTACTGTAGATGCAGCAGTCCAGGTGAATACCTATTGTAGATGCAGCAGTCCACGTGAATACCTATTGTAGATGCAGCAGTCCATGTGAATACCTATTGTAGATGCAGCAGTCCACGTGAATACCTATTGTAGATGCAGCAGTCCACGTGAATACCTATTGTAGATGCAGCAGTCCACGTGAATACCTATTGTAGATGCAGCAGTCCAGCCTATTGTAGATGCAGCAGTCCAGGTGAATACCTATTGTAGATGCAGCAGTCCACGTGAATACCTATTGTAGATGCAGCAGTCCACGTGAATACCTATTGTAGATGCAGCAGTCCACGTGAATACCTATTGTAGATGCAGCAGTCCACGTGAATACCTATTGTAGATGCAGCAGTCCACGTGAATACCTATTGTAGATGCAGCAGTCCAGGTGAATACCTATTGTAGATGCAGCAGTCCACGTGAATACCTATTGTAGATGCAGCAGTCCACGTGAATACCTATTGTAGATGCAGCAGTCCACGTGAATACCTATTGTAGATGCAGCAGTCCACGTGAATACCTATTGTGGATGCAGCAGTCCACGTGAATACCTATTGTAGATGCAGCAGTCATTGTAGATGCAGCAGTCCACGTAAATACCTATTGTAGATGCAGCAGTCCACGTGAATACCTATTGTAGATGCAGCAGTCCACGTGAATACCTATTGTGGATGCAGCAGTCCACGTGAATACCTATTGTAGATGCAGCAGTCATTGTCAGCAGTCCACGTAAATACCTATTGTAGATGCAGCAGTCCACGTGAATACCTATTGTAGATGCAGCAGTCCACGTGAATACCTATTGTAGATGCAGCAGTCCAGGTGAATACCTATTGTAGATGCAGCAGTCCAGGTGAATACCTATTGTAGATGCAGCAGTCCACGTGAATACCTATTGTAGATGCAGCAGTCCACGTGAATACCTATTGTGGATGCAGCAGTCCACGTGAATACCTATTGTGGATGCAGCAGTCCACGTGAATACCTATTGTGGATGCAGCAGTCCACGTGAATACCTATTGTGGATGCAGCAGTCAGCCACGGCTCCTCCTCAGTAAGAAGAAAATGATTCAACAAACAGCAGCATAACTCTCTGCCTTCTAAATAAACTTGGCCACGCAGGCTAGTCTGTGGTGCCACGTGCTAGTTTACATGAAAACAGGTTGACTCTCAAATGGCACCCTATTTCCTTCATAGCACACTGCTTTGGACCAGGGCCCTATGGGATATAATCAAACGTAGTCTACAACATAGGGAATCAGGTTTTTTTCTCCACGATCTATAAAGCTATAATATTATCCATAGATTAAACTTTGGGTGAACAATTTTCATTGGAATCATTACTGTGTTAGTACCGACCATGAGAAGTCCAAAATGTTTCGTGTTATTCTCAAGGATTGCGACCAAAGTGTCTGGCTAGTCTGCTGGATATCCAATCTGTGTCCTAAATAGGTACCATAGTCCCTATGGCTGTGGTCAAAAGTAGTACACTATATAGGGATTAGGGCTGGGGATTGCCAGGGACCTCATGATATGATATTAGTGCCCATGTGATATGTATAAGCGATTCTCACGATTCGATAGGTATAGTGATTCGATACTGTGATTTTTATTGCGATTCAATGTTCCAAACATATTGCTCTCTTTCTCTGTCTCTCTCTTGCTCTCTCTCGCTACCTTCCTTCCCGCTCTCTCTCTCTCTCTCTCTCTCTCTCTCCTACCTTCCATCTCTCTCTCTCTCGCTACCTTCCATCTCTCTCTTTCTCTCTCTCTCTCTTCTTTCTATCTCTCTCCTCTCTCTACCTACACTCTTTATCTCTCTCTCTCCCTTCCTTCTTTATCTCTCTCCCTCTCTCTCTCTGTCCCCTCTCTCTCCTCTCTCCCTCCACTCTTTATCTTTCTCCATGATTGGCTTCATGCTGCCAGATCTCCTGTGGTTCCTCCTCATTCAGACCACTGAGAGACACAGGGAAACAGGCATGGGGTTCCTCCTCATTCAGACCACAGAGAGACACAGGGAAACAGGCATGGATGGACACTCCAGAATAATTCAGACCACTGTCAAGAGACTACTGTACAAGCAATGTCTTATAGGAAAGCTGCTGGCCAGTATGGGGTGGTGTCCTCCTCATTCAGACCACAGAGAGACACACACACAAACAGGCATGTGATGGACAAACAAACAAACAATTTCCCTGTCAAACTAGACTACTGTACAAGCAAAAGGGAGTGTCTTATAGGAAACCTGCTCATTTCCTCCTTTCTATGAGGGAGGCACTGGTGTCATGGCTGACCGCTCTTGTTCACTCATCTCCTCACACACACTCACACAAACAAGCAAACAAACAAACAAACAACGACTCCTCTCCCTCCTCCTCAAACTTTCTCCTTCTGTTTCTCCTCTGTGTGGATGTGTAACCCTGGAGGGTTTTTTCAGATGGAGAAACACAAAACTAAACCTCGATCTCCTCTAAACCTCGATCTCCTCTAAACCTCGATCTCCTCTAAACCTCGATCTCCTCCTCCCTTTCTCCTCCTCTCCTTTCTCCTCAATCTCCTTTCTCCTCTGTGTGGATGTGAAACCTCAATCTCCTCTAAACCTCAATCTCCTCTAAACCTCAATCTCCTCTAAACCTCGATTTTAAACCTGGAGGGTTTTTTCAGATGGAGAAACACAAAACAAAACCTCGATCTCCTCTAAACCTCGATCTCCTCTAAACCTCAATCTTGATCCTCCTGCTCTAGCTATCGCTCCCATTGGATCTGATAAGAAGAGGGGAGGAGTGGAGGAGGAGTGGTGGAGTGGAGGTACTTGGCGTGTTGCCAGGCGCTTGGGGATGGGTATCTTGGTGTACACACACACAGGGCCTCCTCTGGTGGTAGGTGCTGTGCTGTGGTTGTAGAGCTGACCCAGGGTCAGTGTTGATTTGCAGGGCGGTGGCTCAGATTAGCATATTAATGGCCTCTTGCATCGGGATGTATACAGAGTGGAGCAAGGGAAGTGCAGTTACTTGTGTTGTTGTGGAATACTGTTCTGACTCTGCTCTCCTTTTCTCCTCTCCTGTGTTGGTTGTGGGGCGAGGGCCGGGGGGCAGGATTAGTATTCTGGGGGAAGGCTCACAGCGAGAGGCTCAGTAAGGCTGACCAGCCAGACAGACGAACAGAAGGGGCTACCCAGGGACAGAAGCAGCAGAACAACCTAGGTACCTGTATATTCAGGTTCAGTGGAGTGGATGGGGAACTTCTTAACAACACAGTGTTGATCCATCTCCACCTTGTTACTCCTGTCCACATGTCAGTCCTTAAACTGGGCCGGTGCTTGGCTGGGACTCCTGGATGTGTTTCTCTGAGCTCTTTCCCCCTTCCAGATCCAAGTGCTGATTCTGGACCTGGGCTTGAGTGGTAGAGTAGACTGGGGGAGAGGGTGGACTGAACTAGAGCTGTGTGGATCAGACCTGGTCCTAGGTGAAGAGGATCAGGGGCAGTGTGGAGTAGACGTTGATTGGTTAGTCAGTGGGGTGTTGTGTAGGAGAAGGTGGAAGCCCTGGCCTCTATGTGTTTCTGTGAGACCTCTGGGTGTTGGCAGGCTGTGGGGCCTGGGAGAGCGAGAGCAGAGGGACCAGCTCCCGTGGGGCCCGGGAGACAGAGAGCAGAGGGACCAGCTCCTGTGGAACCCAGACCCGCCTGCATCCCCTTTCCCATGTGCTGTGCTCCAGGTACTATCACTGCTACTGCCTCCTAACTTCCACTACTACTCATCCCCTGCTTTCCTCCTCCCTTCTTTATTGTGCTATTTCTTCTTCCTCCTTCTCTTTTCTTTCCTCCTCCTCCCTCCATTATATCCTCTTCACCATCTACCTGTCTTCTCTCCTTGGTATCCTCTTCACCATCTACCTGTCTTCTCTCCTTGGTATCCTCTTCACCATCTACCCGTCTTCTCTCCTTGGTATCCTCTTCACCATCTACCTGTCTTCTCTCCTTGGTATCCTCTTCACCATCTACCTGTCTTCTCTCCTTGGTATCCTCTTCACCATCTACCCGTCTTCTCTCCTTGGTATACTCTTCACCATCTACCTGTCTTCTCTCCTTGGTATCCTCTTCACCATCTACCTGTCTTCTCTCCTTGGTATACTCTTCACCATCTACCTGTCTTTAATCCTTCCTGACTGACTGTTGTGTTGGGTAGGGCTGTGCTGTTCTGTGCTGCCTGAAGTAAACCGCTTCCAACTTTCCCAATGCCCCCCCTCCCCTCTTGTTTTACTTGTTGTTTGTCTTTGTTGTGCAATTCAGCAAGTTCTGCTCTCTTAAAGGGCACCACACCTGCCAGAGAGGTGGCATTTCCCCACATAACGAGTAGTAACATTTAGAAACATGTCTGTGACAGATGACCGGGACGTTACCATGAGATTCAAGCTTCTGAATGATTGGATGCTGTGTGTGTGTGTGCGTGTGCGTTTGGGTGTTTGTCTTCATTTGGGTGTTTGTCTTCATTTGGGTGTTTGTGTTCATTTGGGTGTTTTTCTTCGTTTTGGTGTTTGTCTTCGTTTTGGTGTTTGTCTTCGTTTTGGTGTTTGTCTTCGTTTTGGTGTTTGTCTTCGTTTGGGTGTTTGTACTAGGGGTTGCAAAATTCTGGCAACATTCAACATGTTCCCTTTTTTGTCCGAAGTCCCAGTTGGAGGATTCACGGAATCATGAGGGAGTAAACAGGAAATCCGGAATCATCCAACCAGGATCTCTGGAAAACCAGGGAATTTATTGAAAGTTCTCAGAATTTTGCAACCCTAGTTTGTACGTTTGCACATATGTAAATTTTTGTGTGTATCACGACTACACAGGGGTCAGCTCCCTTTCACACGTTGCCCATAGAACCCACAGCTGATGTGATTAGTTTGCTTGAGCAGCTGCTGATAATGGAGGCTAGGTCCGACAGCAGTCAATTCCACAACTAGCCAGGCTCCCACTTTAAACGGCTTTCTTTGTCCCCATGGAAAAAAACATGTGAATTTAAAGCACCCTATTGTCACTGTGCATATGCTTCAGCATGCCATATGTCAGTCAGTAGTCATCTATAGGGGGAAGGGGAGAGGATGGAGAAGGGTAAAGGAGAGGGAAATGCAGAAGGATAGAGGAAAAGCTGAGGGATAAGGAGAGGAAGGAGAAGATAATGAAGAGAGGAAGAAGGAGATAATAATGGGGAGAGGATGGAGAAGGGTAAAGGAGAGGGAAATGCAGAAGGATAGAGGAAAAGCTGAGGGATAAGGAGAGGAAGGAGAAGATAATGGAGAGGAAGGAGGAGATAATAATGGGGAGAGGATAAAGGGTAAAGGAGAGGGAAATGCAGAAGGATAGAGGAAAAGCTGAGGGATAAGGAGAGGAAGGAGAAGATAATGAAGAGAGGAAGAAGGAGATAATAAAAGCGGAAGGAGATAAGGAGAGGATAAGAAGAGGAAGGATAAGGAGAGGATAAGAAGAGGAAGGAGATAAGGAGAGGATAAGAAGAGGAAGGAGATAAGGAGAGGATAAGAAGAGGAAGGAGATAAGGAGAGGATAAGAAGAGGAAGGAGAAGGAGAGGATAAGAAGAGGAAGGAGAAGGAGAGGATAAGAAGAG